>NC_025998.2:72973997-73143539 GCF_000442705.2 Elaeis guineensis
TTGCCTCTAAGATTGAACTTGATGAAGTTCAACAGTAGAAGGACCGACACCAATAGCTGAACCTGAGTCTGATATGATTAGATCATATTCGGAGCCCAATGTACCTGCACCATTAAGGCGATCTGGTAGAGTACCGCGTCAACCGGACAGATACTACGTTTCTTGGTCCGGGACGGTGATCCCATCGAACTTGATGAGAATAATGAGGATCCGATCACCTATATGGATGCAATGCAGAGACCTGATTTCGAGAAATGGCTTGAAGCCATGAAATCCGAAATGGAGTCCATGAAGGTCAACGATGTATGGACATTGGTTGACCCACCTGAAGGGGTTAAACCCATTGGGTGTAAATGGGTCTTCAAAAGGAAGAGGGGCGCAGACGGAAAGGTGGAGACCTATAAAGCCCGTCTGGATGCCAAGGGTATCGTCAATGTATGGTATTGACTATGACGAATATTTTCCCCTGTGGCAATGCTCAAATCCATTCGGATAATGCTTGCAATAGCTGCCCATCTGGATTATGAGATCTGGCAGATGGATGTAAAGACAGCTTTCCTGAATGGAGAGCTGACCGAAGAGGTGTATATGATACAACCTGAGGGGTTTACATCCACAGATGAGTCCAAGGTGTGCAAGCTTCAGAGATCTATTTATGGATTGAAGCAAGCTTCTCGGAGTTGGAACATGCATTTTGATAAGGTGATCAAAACGTATGGCTTCATTAAGAATGGAGAAGAGCCCTGCATCTATAAATGGGCAAATGGTCCAGTTGTGGTATTCCTTTCTTGTACGTGGATGACATTCTCTTAATCGGGAATGACATCTCCGCACTACAGGGAATAAAAGTTTGTTGTCATCACAGTTCTCCATGAAGGACTTGGGTGAAGCATCCTACATCCTAGGGATGAAGATCTATAGGGATAGATCTAAAAGGATGCTTGGGTTATCCCAGTCCATGTACATAGACACTGTGCTGAAGAGGTTCAGCATGGAGAATTCCAAGAAGGGCTATCTACCGATAGGCCATGAAATTTCTCTCTCTAAGAAGGATTGTCCGACAACTCCTGAAGAGAGAGAGCGTATGAGTAGAGTCCCATATGCTTCAGCCTGGATCTATCATGTACGCCATGACATGTACAAGACCAGATGTGGCATACTCACTAGGAGTAGTGAGTAGATACCAATCTGATCCTAGAGAAAACCACTGGAAAGTGGTTAAAGCCATCCTTAAGTATTTGAGAAATACTAAGGACCAATGGTTGGTTTATGGCGAGTCAGATCTGAAACTTGTGGGGTTCACAGACTCCAGCTTCCAATCTGACCATGATGACAGCAGGAGTGTGCGGGTTATATCTTTACTCTGAATGGTGGAGCCATCTGCTGGAAGAGTTCCAAACAGCATACTGTGGCAGACTCTATTTGTGAAGCGGAGTACATCGCAGCATCAGATGTCGCGAAGGAAGCTGTGTGGCTGAGGAAATTCATCAACGAGCTCGGAGTAGCACCCTCCCTCGATGGTCCGGTCCTGCTCTACTGCGACAGCACTGGTGCCATAGCTCAGGCGAAGGAACCCAAAGCACATCAGCGGACGAAGCACATCTTGCGCCGCTTCACCTGGTCCGAGAGATCGTGGATCGAGGTGACGTCGACCTACAGAAGATCGACGGAAAGGAGAACCTAGCCGACCCCTTCACTAAAGCCCTGGCAATAAAGGAGTTCGACAACCACAAGTCGAAGATGGGTATTAGATACTGTGCGAGTGGCTTTAGGACAAGTGGGAGTTGTTGGAAAATGTGTCCCAAAAAGCCAATCGTCAAGCTGTTGACGGTTGAGCAACCAAGTATTGTAATTGATTTGTTAATAAATAAAATATATTTGGCATTTTCATCATAAGCTTTCATCTTCTAATGAACTCCGTTGTTATGATGAAGTCCTTAGGACTATTTAGATTCGATAAAGAGAGGATTTATCGATTAGTCCTTAAAACTGTTCACGACAAATGATAGGCTGTTAATAAGGACAACAGCTTCTATCGAGCATAGGTCACTGTAGGCCATATGGGTTGGTTGTCCTCTTAACCAAGAGTGTGGAGACACTGGTATGGCATACAGGTGAGATGTAAGGGTACATCATCATTGAACGTGACCAACTCCAGAGTATTCTGCTGTCGAGAATGTCTCTGATGGGATATAGGTATAAGTGTCCCTTAGACCTGAGATCGCCTCAGTGACTTGCAAGCAACTCACTATGCTTTGGTACTGGACTAACTGAATTTCTAATTCAGGATGGAAGGCTTCTGGGCACAGTCAAGTACTTGCGAAGTCAGAGTGTGATCGAGATGGGATTGACCACTCCAAGAGTTGGAGAAGAATGAGTCGCTGTATTTCAATTTAGCAAAACCTTGGCCAGGGTAATCCATCAGATGGATTTGATATTTTGAAATACAATGTGGACAACCTGATCAGAGTTGACAGTTGAACTCTGGGGTGTCCTATGATCATTTTGGTCAAGGGGATGAATTATATAAAAACTATATCCGCATGGGTTCTAAGGATGTTGTTCTACACATTCGACCTATCCGATCGTCGGGTACCATTGCTAGATGGTCACTTCGATTGGTATAAGAATTTATTCCTATGCTACCGCTTAGGTTCGGACCTATGAGGTCACACACATTAGAGTTCATGATCCATCAGATGGTTGATCAACGATTAAGAATCGTTCTAGGGTTAAATGATCAATACGATTGACATTTAACCCAGTGCAAGTGTTGCAGGAGGATCTATTAGCAATTCGATTGCTGATTGGCTTAATTTGATTAAGCCAATGGGCTGAGATTAAGTCTAATTAAATATGATTTAATTAGATTTAGTTTGGGCTTGATTGGATCAAGTCCAATTGGTTTATTGGATAAGCCAAGTGCAAGGAAAAACTAGTCCTAGTTCAACTAGGACTTGGGTCAATCTAATTTCTAATTTGATTAAAAATTAAATCAGATTTAAATCTAATTTAATCTGATTAAATTAGGTTCTTAATTAGGTTAAGACCTATTTTAATTAGGTTGATCTAATTTTGATTTGATTTGATTTGGGAAATCAAATTAAAACAAGTCATAAGACAGAATCCTAGTAAGACTAGGATTCCACCTTGCGCCACATAAGCCTTCTCCATGCCCTCTCTCTTATTCAACGCCAATCTCCACTTATTTTGTGTGACAAAACCCTCTCCCATATCTCTCCCACGTTCACAAAAGGTCTCCTCTCTTCTTTCTTACATGGAAGGTGATTTGGATCAAATCTAAAAGGAATAAGTTTGGATTTCGAATTCTATGAGATAGAGTTTTAGAAATCCAAAACTCTTTCAATTTTGCACCAATTTATCCAAATTTTTTTTGAAATTTTTATGACTTTTAGGGTATACATAGTGCACCCTTTTCTAGTGATCCATGTATGAAAATATGAAGGAGATGCTCAAGAGTTGGGCGTCCCTTAACTTGCCATGTTTGGATAAGCCTTGACTAGGTGTTTGACCTAGACAAGGACTCTATCATATCTCTCTATATAAGATAAGTTTCTTCATAAAATTTTACAAAAAGTCAGAGATTTGAGAGACCTTTTTCCATCCAAAAATCAAAGAGAAATACCTTTGGATCGTGGAGATATAAAAGATGCAAGTTTGGGTGTCTGAGAGAAAAACGTGAAGAAGAAGAGGGTCTTCTTCTAGGGTTTTTGTTTTCATATCTTTCCTCCCTCCATCTTGAGTTTTCTGAGAGCGTCTCAGATCTGAAACTCCTCCTTCTACTTTCCATTTTTGGAAGAATCCAAATCAAGAAGAAGGAGGTACCTGATCAACCATCAAAGAAGGATCAGCGCAGTACTAGCATACTGTGCTGATTTCCTGAAGCAGGACTTCTGATCGAGATTCGTGGGCTCATGTGGATGACTCCTAGAGGCCGGACATGTGTGCGGCTTGCAACATCATCCTCAAGCCCAGATCAGCAAGGTTAGAATGTCTAACTTGCAAGGTAATAGATCTGATCTATTGTTTAATACGTACATTAGATGTAGTATAGAAACATGTTGATATGATCAACATGTAGTTCATGCTATATTTATATATTTTAATTTTTGATTTAATGCTATGTAATAATCATGTAATAGAATCTTAGATCTAGAGATTTTTTAATTTTAAAAAATAAATTTTGATTTATTTTTGTCTTCCGCTATATGATCTTGAAAAAGTTTCAAGATCTAACCCTGAAACCCTAGATAAGGTTCCTACAATGTTATGTATCCATAAATTATCCAAAGATTAATAAGATGATGACACATATTCTCAAAGAATTAAGAATTTGAGATATGTATCATTGATGGTTAATCTTAAATTGCTCCTGATCATAGGATGTTGCCCAGCTATACAACCAAGAGGGGGGGGGTGAATTGGGTTTCTAAAAAATTTAAACTTAACTTACAACTTATGAAGAATACTTAACAATAGCAAGATAAGTGAGGAGAGTGTAATTGATGTAAGGGTAATGGCTGGATACAAAAATGCAAGAGAATAAAGAAGTTTAAAAGGAGAGCAATTAAGCACAACACAAATAAGATGATTTATAGTGGTTCGGTGCCAACCTTGCACCTACATCCACTCCCCAAGGTCCTACTTGAGAATTTCAATCCACTAACTTGTATTCAACCTGAATATATCGGTCGGAAACTCTGACTCTAGCTATCCCAAGCTAGTCCATTTATTTCTCGAGTACAAGCCAACCCAATACAATTCGATTCAAGATTCGGATCAACCTTCTCATATTTTGGAACCCTTCCAAAATAAAAAATAATGACTCAAAAGAGTATTACAGTTAACAGCACAGAAATACAAAAGAAGCTCCTTTAATGAGCAACTAAGGCATTAAATACACTTTACCCAATTTGAAGGAAGCTCTTTCTGATTTCCTCAAGGTGGTTGGAGACTTGAATGAGCTCTTGAGGAGTTGGTGAACTTGAAATGAAAGCTTCTTGAATACTTTAAGTGGGATCTTGCTTAGGGTTGAAAAGAATGTTTGAAGAACCTTTTTCAAAATTTCTCTCTCTTTCTTTTTTTTTTGATTCCTCCTTCAGGTCTCTTTATATAACTTCAAATAATGGTGGAGAGTAATTTAGGCTGAAATAGAGCCGTTAGAGCATATTAAATGAGTATTAAATATAATTGAAATGGGTTAAAAATTAGTCGTTGTGAAATTTTTCCGTCACAGGGATCGACTTATAGGGTTGACCTCTGTGGAATAGAACAGAAAATGACTGTTCTGTAATTTTATCCTGCAAAGCAGTAGAGGTCGACTTATAGGGTCGACTCATGCCAAGGGTCGACCCATGGGGTCGACTCACAGAGAGTGCCAGCCAAAATTTCAGCATGTCGTTCAGCCCTTTAAGCCATGAGTCGACTCATGGGGTCGACTCAAAAATAGAAACCTAATTTTCTTACAAAATACACTTTCAAAAATATTGAAATTTCCTCTAATGAATTTTACGTCTTCAGTTCTTGCTCTTGAGGCTTCTGAATTAGGTCTTGACAAAATTATAATTTTGCCCCTGAAATGCAATAAGTCTTTTTTCAAGTCAGAATCATTAGTGATCCCCTCAAATGCTTTGTAATCATCAAAATCAATTCAAGGAGCAACAATCTTCCTCTTTTTGATGATGACAAAATATTTGAGCAAAAGTATATAGAAAGCATTGAGCATTAATTTTAAATTTATGAGGATGCATCACTTAGATATTATTGTCAAGTATTGAAACGAGATGCATCATAAGCAGTTTAAAGAATAAATTTAAAATTGGCTGAAAATCTAAAATTTGCTTATAAGTGCATTTGCCTGGAAAGAAAAAGCTGATTTTGATTCTTTGGCATATGACACAAGTGTTGTTCATTCTTTAATGCTCTTATTGCTTAATCAAAATCCTCTTCTTGATTTTTGAATTGGTTAATGTGCAATCTTTATTGCTTTTATTGAATTGTTTAATGTGCAATCTTTCTTGCTTTTTGAATTGGTTAATGTGCAATCTTTATTGCTCTTATTGCTTTGCTCAATCTCAATCTTGATTCTCGACTCTCTCTTTTTGACAGCATCAATTGAGATTCTCTACTTCTTTTTTTTGAATATATTTTCTCTATTCCTTCTTCTTGATGGGATTAATTTTATATTTTTAGCTTCCTTCTTTATTGCTAGTTTCTTTATTGGTTATTGTTTTACTCCCCCTCAATATATATCAATTTGGTCATTGAAAAAATATTGCTATTCAAGTATTGACTTTAAAAGTAACTCCATTTGATCAGAGATATTCATTGAAAGTTAAAGTATATATATATCCAAAAGATGAGTGAATACACAGATGTTCCAATACATAAGTGTTGACTTAGAGTACAAAAGACATAGATAGAAACTATCCAAGAGTCAACCAGTCAACAACTACAAGATAGATCCTAGACAAAAACTAAAGAAAAGACAGACTACGCTGGATCTAGTAGATATCATGGCTGGATGGATCAAAGTCTGATGAATAAGATATGAGGTGAGGGGATGAAGGATCATGTCCACGAGCTCGACCTCGACTGCGTCTGCCTCTACCACGGGTAGAGGTGCCAGCACGAGTGGAGGGGTGAGAAGATCCTGAAGCCTGAGAAGCAAAGGACTGAGCTATAAGAGAGAGTCTGATGGTGTCCAGAAGGTTCAGAGCTCTCGAAATAGATTATAGTAGTACAGTGAACTAAGTAGAAGCATGCTCACTAGAGCCCCTGATCTCTCTCCTCAGAAAGTCAAAATCACTCTCTAAGACTCCTCGCAGTCTGGCTGCCTCCGCAGATAGATCTGAGACCTCAGTGATGTCCTCATGTGGCTGTGGATGGGCTAGAGCTAATACTTGCCTCTGCAAGTCAAATACTCTGCCAGTCAGCCTCACTATACAACCCTCAAGCTGCTCGATGCGTACTGACTGATCAAAAATCATCTGAAACACAGTGGAGATGTGGGGGATCAGTGTCTGATCAGATACATCATGAGATATCGATCCCTGAGCAAAAGCTGAAGTACCCAACTGATGTGATAGTATGGAAGCTACACACTGAGCTATCATCTCTATCTGATCATCAGCCAATCTGATCTCTGAAGGATGTGCTATGCTGTCCGACTGCTGAACTGAAGTGTGCCTCCTCACAGACTCTGATGGCCCAGCCTCATGGTCAGAAACAAACTGAATATCTAGAGATGCAGCCCTATGATCACGGAGAGGTGATGATGGTCCTTCCTCCTCTGCTCTATCCTTAGCTCTCTCTTCCACACCTTTTGTCCAACCACTATCAGTCTTGGAAAATCTCATGCGGTGCAAAGTATGACGGTTGATAGTGTCAGAGTGAGATAGCCTAGCTATTGCCTCCCCCTCAAAGCTAACTCCAAACCTCCTAAATACTAAAGTGAGAGCCATACCAAAAGGTAAATGTGCCTTGGACCTATTCAAGGTCTCTCTCATAGCCTCAATCATCAATATCGGGAGGTTCAATGGGGTTTGAGTAATAACATGATACATAATGCAGATATCCCGACCAGAGAGGAGATCGTGTCTACCACTTCTAGGAAAGAATAACTTAGTTACCATTTGATGTAGCAGCCTCATCTCAATGGAAAGAATCTTAGCCTCTAATTTGTTTAGGCTTCCAGTGAAGGTTCTCCCTAGAATAACATTTATTCCCTCCTCTTTAACTGGGAGTTTCATATTTGTGTATCCCTCACAAGGTAAATGAAGAATTTCCCCCAAAAGCATAGGATCAAGGCTAATTTCTATATCCTTTACTGTGGATTTTACTGTTTCATTGCTGTATCCCAAATTCAGATAAAATTCTCTAATAAGATCCACATAAGTATTTTCTTTTAGGGAGCAGTAGAATTTCCAACCTTGATCCTTAATTTTTGATCCGATAGAGAACCCTTCCTTTTCAAAAAATCTGAAATCAATGTTTTTGTCGGGTTCTACCTTCCTATCAGAAAGGAGTACCTTACTAGGGCTGATTGGAGATCGAGTTATAGCTGGAGCAGATGCAGGAGTAGGGATTGAAGCAGAAGTGGTCTCGGTTGCTTGTCTCTTCCGCCGCACACTTTCTTCCAACCCGCGAACTGATTTCCTCCTCTGTGGAAGCTTCATCTTCGGAGCCATTTGCACAAGCAGAGCTAGCAAGGAACTTAGGAGAGCAGATATGGAGAGAGATAAAAGATTTTTAGGGGAAGGATAAGGATTTTGGAGAAGAAAAAGTCTCGATTTGGAGAAGACGGGTAGAGTCTAGGGTAAGCTCGACTCGCTCCAAATGGAGAAGGAGAAACGGGAGGAGCTTGGTTCGAAGAGGGCGATTTAGAGGGTGAGAGATGGTGGGAGAAGAGTTTTGGAGAAAAACTTGGGTTTGAGGAATAAGAGAGGGAGTCTTTTGGCTTGGTGGAAGGAAGAAGACGAAGAGTTGGGTCGGCTCAAAGGAGGTTTTCCAACAAAAAGAAAGCACCCAAAGGATTTAGTCAATATTACAAGTTTACCCAAGGGTCGACCCTGGGGGTCGACTCATGACACAGAGAAATTCAAAAAAATAATGAAATAATTTCGAAAAAATTTGAAATATTAGGAGAAGGATGTTTACCCAAAAGATTGATCATGAGAATATTTATTTTGGGCTTTTGAGCTCAAGAAAAAAAAATGAGAATTAAGCTAAAAGAATTTTTGGCATTGATATCTTGGAATCAGAGAGACAACTAAGCAGATGGATCAAAGATTCCTAGTTCTCTCCTAATTTCACAAAATTTATCTTCACTTAAGGCCTTGATAAAGATGTCAGCTAATTATTTTTTCGTGCAAACATAGTCAAGAATTATGTCTTTATTTTGGACATGTTCTCTTATAAAATGATGCCTGATTTCAATATGTTTTGACCTAGAATGTTGAATTAGATTTTTTGTGAGATTTATAGTACTAGTGTTATCACATCTTATGAGAGTTTCATTAAGTTTGATACCAAAGTCTTCGAGTTGTTGCTTAATCCATAAGATTTGAGCATAACAACTTCCGACTGCAATGTATTCAGCCTCGGCTGTAGACAGAGCTACCGAATTTTGTTTCTTGCTAAACCAAGAGATTAGGTTAACTCTAAAAAATTAGCAAGTTCCACTAGTACTTTTTCTATCTAATTTACATCCAGCAAAATTGGCATCTGAATATCCTATTAAATCAATTAGTGAGTCTTAGAATACCATAATCCTAAAGTTTGTGTACCATTTAAGTATCTAAGGATTCTTTTAACTGCATTCAAGTGTGATTCTTTTGGATTTGATTGAAAGCGAGCACACAGGCAAATACTAAACATGATATCAGGTCTACTAGCAGTTAAATATAGTAGAGAACCAATCATGTCTCTATAAAATTTTAAGTCTACACTTTTACCTTCTTCGTCCTTGTCAAGCTTACATATTGGGCTCATGGGTGTGCCAATCGGTTTGGAGTTCTCCATTCCAAATCTTTTGAGTAATTCTCTTGTGTACTTACTTTGGGTGATGGAGATTCCTTTCTTTGTTTGTTTGATTTGGAGTCCGAGGAAGAATATAAGTTCTCCCATCATGCTCATCTCGAACTCCCCCTGTATGAGCTTTGCAAAATCTTGACAAAGAGTTTCATTAGTAGACCCAAAAATAATGTCATCAACATATATTTGTATAACTAATATATCATCTTGATTTCTTTTAATGAAAAGAGTTGTGTCTACATTTTCTCTTGAAAAACTATTATTAAGTAAAAATTTGCTTAGCCTTTCATACCAAGCCCTGGGTGCTTGTTTCAAGCCATATAGAGCTTTATTTAATTTAAAAATGTGATTAGAAAAAGTATAATTTTCAAAATCTGAGGGTTATTCTACATAAACTTCTTCAGCGATATATCCATTTAAAAAGGTACTTTTGACATCCATTTGGAATAATTTAAATTTCATAAAGCAAGCATAAGTCAGTAGAAGTCTAATTGCCTCTAATCTAGCAACAGGTGCAAAAGTCTCATCAAAATCAATTTCTTCTTCTTGATTATAATCTTTTGCAACTAATCTTGCTTTATTTCTTATCACATTTTCATGTTCATCCAATTTATTCCTATATACCCATTTTGTGCCAATTATTGAATAGTTTTTAGGTCTAGATACTAAGGTCCATACATTATTTCTTTTAAATTGATTAAGTTCTTCTTGCATTGCATTAATCTAATTAAAATCTTTTTCAGCTTCATCTATGGTTTTGGGTTCAAGATGAGAGACTATGGTTTTGGGTTCAAGATGAGAGACAAAAGCACAATGATTGAATGCATCTTTAAGAGAAGAACGAGTTCTTATACCATGTGTAGGATCACCAATGATTAGTTTCTTGGGGTGATTGTGATCATACCTTCATTCTTTAGGTAGATTATTTGTACCTTGAGGTTGTCTTATCGTTCTTCACCTTCCTCATCTTATTTGTCTTTATGTTCTTCATCATCTTGAATTATTGAATCTTTTAGAGTGATGTCCTTCATCCCTTCTATAAGAAGATCTGCATCATCAAAACCTTTATTCTTCCTTGAAGGAAGATCGTTAGTTTCATCAAAGACAACATGTATTGACTCCTCTACTACTAAGGTTCTTTTGTTAAAAACTCTAAAGGCTTTACTAGAAGAGGAGTAACCAAGAAAAATTACTTCATCAAATTTTGTATCAAATTTTTTTAGTCTTTCTTTACCATTATTTAATACAAAATATCGGCAACCAAAAATATGAAAATATGCAATGTTTGGTTTTCTTCCTTTCCAAAGCTCATAGAGAGTTTTCTTTAAAATTTGTCTAATTAAAATATGATTTAATATGTAACATGCTGTGTTAATTACATCCATCCAAAAGTATCTTGGAAGGTTGCTTTCACATAGCATGGTACGGGCTATTTCTTCAAGAGTTTTATTTTTCCTTTCTACTACCCCATTTTGTTGGGGTGTCTTAGGTGCTGAAAAATTATGGCCAATTCTTTTTTCATCATAAAATTTTTTAAAATCTTGATTTTCAAATTCGGTTCCATGATCACTTCGAATATTTTGAATTGAAAAATCTTTCTCATTTGTGACTTTTCGATAAAATTTAGAGAAAACTTGAAAAGTTTCATCCTTATGTGCCAAAAAGAAAACCCATATAAAATAAGAGAAATCATCAATAATTACAAAATCATATCATTTTTCTCCTAAACTAGTAGTTCTAGTAGGTCCAAATAAATCCATATGCAATAGTTCTAATGGCCTAGAAGTTGAAACAATATTTTTGAATTTGAATGAAGCTCTTGTTTATTTACCTAGTTGGCATGCATCACAAATTCTATCCTTTTCAAAGTTCAATTTGGGTAAACCAATAACCAATTCCTTCTTAATGAGTTTTGAAAGTGAGTGCATGCTAATATGTGCAAGCCTACGATGCCAAAGCCAACTAGTCTCATTAATCTTGGCATTTAAAGATACTAGGCATTGCATGTTTATTTTGGATAGATCATTCAAATCTACCATATAAATATTGTCATGTCTATGCCCAACAAATTTAATGTCTTCATTAGCAGGATTAGTTACAATGCATACTGAAGATTCAAAAATAACTTTGTATCCTTTATCATAAAATTAACTGATGCTTAATAAATTATATTTTAAACCATCTACTAATAAAATATTTTCAATATACTTGGAGGGAGTGATACCAATATTACCTATATCGATGATCTTTCCTTTGCCATTGTCTCCAAAGGTGACCATCCCTCTATTTTTAGCATCAAGTGTGACGAATTGGGATTCATCACCCATCATGTGTCTCGAGTATCCGCTATCAAGATACCATTTTCGATTTGCTCCTTGAGATGCTAGACACACCTGTAAGCAAAAGTCAAGTTTTTTCTTTAAGTACCCAAACTTTCTTGGATCCTTTTTGGTTAGTCACAATGGTTCCTTTTAGAACTCATATTTTCTTTGCATTAGAATTTGAGAAATTGTTAGAGAGACAAGTGTAAGACTTGTGACCTACTTTACCACATTTGAAATAAGTAATATTTGAAAACTTATTGTTTGAAGAGTTTACATAGATATTTTTTAGAAACTTTTGTTTCTTTAAGGGGTTGTAACCAAGATCAGCCTTATCATAAACAGCCTTTTGATTTTCAAGAATCATATTAAGGTTATTGGAACTTAAAGTAAATTTTTTAACTATTGATTTTAGCTTGGCAATTTCATTCTTTAAGTTCAGATTTTCTTGAAGTAGGGTAGATTTTTCATTTGAAATGCTCTCATTTTGTTTTAGTAAAGATTGATTCTTTGATTTTAACTCTTTATTCTTTACTCCTAGCTTCTTTAGTTCATCAATTAAATCATAAAAAGCTTCATGAAGTTCTTCAAAGGTAAAGTCAACAGGAGTTTCAGAATTTACCTCATTTTCATGTGCCATAAGGCACAAGTTGGCTTGTTCATTTGAGTCTTCTTCTTCAGAGCTTGACTCATCACTTCCACTCCAAGTAGCTATCATGACCTTCTTCTTGTACTTCTTGGGACCCTTCTTCAGTTATGGGCATTTAGACTTAAAATGTTTCGGTTTCTTGCATTCGTAGCAAATAAGGGGTTGTTCTTTATCCTTTTCTTTGCTATATTCCTCTTTTGTGGGTGGTCTCTTCCTCATTCTTTATTTTTTTTCCTCAAAAATTTCTTAAACCTTCTAGTAATAAGAGCCATTTCTTCATCCTGCTCTTCATTTTCCGTATCATCAGTTTCTTCATCAAGTTGAGCCATGGATTTGAGAGCGATTGTCTTCTTCTTTTTGACTTCTTCTTCTTGATGTTATTTCATGCTCAACTCATGTGTCATCAGTGATCTTAGAAGCTCTTCCAAGGGTAGGATGTTCAGATCCTTGGCTTCTTGGATAGCAGTCACTTTAGCTTCTCAAGTTCTTGGTAATGATCTAAGAATCTTTTTTACGAGGTCACTGTTAGAATAAGACTTATCAAGACTTTTCAGACCATTTATAATATTAGTAAATTGAGTAAACATTTCAGTTATAGATTCATCATGCTCCATTTTAAAAAGTTCATATTTATGCATGGGCATGTTAATTTTGGATTCTTTTACTTGATTAGTTCCTTCATGAGTAACTTCTAATCTATCCCATATTTTCTTAGCAAATATGCATGTTGATATATGATTAAATTCATTAGCATCTAGAGCACAATACAAAACATTCATGGCTTTAGCATTTAGTTGAGCCATTTTCTTATCAACCTCATCCCATTCTTTTTCGAGTTTGGTTGATTTCATACCATCAATAATTTTAGTGGGTGTGTGAGGGCCGTTTACTATGATACTCCACATATCATAGTCAAGTGCTTGAATGAAGATTTTCATCCGAGCTTTCCAATAGGTATAGTTGGACCCATTGAAAAGTGGAGGTCGGTTAGTGGACTGCCCCTCAGCTAGAGAAGTGCCAACTTGAGTTGCCATAGATCTTTAACTCTTTGATGGTTAAATCAAAGTAGGGCTAGAGCACCGGACTCTGATACCACTTGTTGCCTAGCTATGCAACCCAAGAGGGGGGGTGAATTGGGTTTCTAAAAAATTTAAACTTAACTTACAACTTATGAAGAATACTTAACAATAGCAAGATAAGTGAGGAGAGTGTAATTGATGCAAGGGTAATGGCTGGATGCAAAAATGCAAGAGAATAAAGAAGTTTAAAAGGAGAGAAATTAAGCACTACAGAAACAAGAAGATTTATAGTGGTTCGGTGCCAACCTTGCACCTACATTCACTCCCCAAGGTTCTACTTGGAAATTTCAATCCACTAACTTATATTCAACCTGAATACACCCATCCGAAACTCTAACTCTAGCTATCCCAAGCTAGTCCACTTATTTCTCGGGTATAAGCGAACCCAATACAATCCGATTCAAGGTTCAGATCAACCTTCCCATATTTTGAAACCCTTCCAAAATAAAAAATAATAACTCAAAAAGAGTATTACAGTTAACAGCACAGAAATATAAAAGAAGCTCCTTTAATGAGTGATTAAGGCATTAAATACACTTTACACAATTTGAAGGAAGCTCTTTTTGATTTTCTCAAGGTGGTTGGAGACTTGAATGAGCTCTTGAAGAGTTGGTGAACTTGAAATGAAAGCTTCTTGAATACTTTAAGTGGGCTCTTGCTTAGGGTTGAAAAGAATGTTTGAAGAACCTTTTTCAAAATTTCTCTCTTTCTTTTTTTTTGATTCCCTCCTTCAAGTCTCTTTATATAACTTTAAATAATGGTGGAGAGTAATCTGGACTGAAATAGAGCCGTTAGAGCATATTAAATGAGCATTAAATGTAATTGAAACGGGTTAAAAACTAGTCGTTGTAAAACTTTTTCGTCACAGGAGTCGATACATATGGTCGACTCATGCTCATGGGTCGACTCATAGGATCGACCTCTATGGAATAGAACAGAAAATGACTGTTCTGTAATTTTGGTCTGTAAAGCAGCAGAGGTCAACTCATAGGGTCGACTCATGCCAAGGGGTCGACCCATGGGGTCGACTCACAGAGAGTGCCAGCCAAAATTTTAGCATGCTGTTTAGCCCTTTAAGCCATGAGTCGACTCATTGGGTCGACTCAAAAATAGAAACCTAGTTTTCTTACAAAATACACTTCCAAAAATATTGAAATTTTCTTCAATGGATTGTACATCTTCAGTTCTTGCTCTTGAGACTTCTGAATTAGATCTTGATAAAATTATGATTTTGCCCCTGAAATGTAATAAGTCTTTTTCCAAGCTAGAATCATTAGTGATCCCCTCAAATACTTTGTAATCATCAAAATCAATTCAAGGAGCAACATAGGATCATCATGAAGATAGTGATTGATCAAGATAGACTAGTGTACGAATCACTTTCTTTGGACAGATGAGTCTCGAGTCTGTGGTGTAGTGACACTAGAGCGAGAGTGCAGGTAGTTGTTAGAGAACAACTAGCACTGAGCGTGATGAACATGAGAAGTCACATAGATGTCTGTTCACTTGTTAGTGACTGTCTCAATAATGCAAAGGTGTGACTAGTTCTTTGATCTATGATGTTACAGCTACTCACAGTGAGGCTGCTAGAGTTTGACTACACATAAACATTGACTCAATAAATTTTTATTGTAGATGTTGGTGATAGTTGGTCCACTGTAGGAGTAGAGTGTATACTTAGATGAAATCTATCGATCCTAGCAGAGGAAAGTAGTCCTATGAGATTTAAGAAGTTGAGTCCTTAAGTTTATAGCCATAGCAATGTGATTAATAAAAAATATTTTCATGAGAATCACATATGGACTCGAGCTGATTGAATGTATCATATGATCGATGATGAGGTTTGACGATTCATCCATAACCAACCATCTAGTCATGACTCACGATAGAGGGAATGTATCATATGTTAACTGTACCTAGAAGTTCATCACCTTTTATTCTGTTGGGTTGTCACTATATATTGCTAGGTATCACTGATAGATTGTGAGACCCACGAGCATCATCTTGATGATCGATGATCCTTGATAGGTAGAGTTGGAATAGTTCCAACCAATTAAAAAGAGTTTCAATGATATTGTGATAGAGATCATAATATATCTCACTATCGAATAGAATAGAACCTATGAAGTCACACACAAAGAGGCTTTTGATTGATCAGATGATTGAATTACGATTATGAATCATGATAGAATTTGATTATCAATTTGATTGATGATTAATCCAATGCAAAAGTTACAATTAAGTAACTCACTAAAGAGTTAGTGAGTTATAAGAGGATTAATTAGCAATTAGATTGCTAATTGATTTAATTTGATTGATCAATGGGGCTTGCATCATATCTAATTAAATTAGATTTAATTTGACTTAATATGGGTTGGGTTATGAGATAACCAGATTGCATGAGAGAATAATTTCTTATTGAATAAAGATTTGGGTTTGACTTAATTTTTAATTAGATCAAGATCTAAACAAGAGTGTTTGTGTTTCTATTTGGACTAAGAATTTTTCACTTCATAGGTGCATCAAATTCTAATTGGATTAGGATTAAATTGAGTTTGACTCAAGCACCAAGAGAGAGTCTGAAAGGACAAGGACTCCTTCTCTAATTAGGTGATATCTAATCTAAATAGTTTGGATACCAAATCAGATTTAGATTTTCATCTATTTGGATCTAAATAATTTTTAATATGATTAAAATTGATTAAAATTTATTTGGTTCAAATCTGTCACTTAAAGAGGAGTCCCTTGTGGATTGGACTCTACTCTCTCCATGCGCCATAAGAAGCCCATGCCCATTAGATTTTTGGACACCACAGCCTCCCTTTCTTTAAAATGTAATAATCAAGAGAAATCCTTTTTCTTCCATAAGGTATATGGGTCATAAAATATTTGTGTGTTGGGTGGCATAAAATTAAGAGTCCAAGGATCATTGGACTCTTATCTCCTACCCAAATTCAAACTCCCTTCCTATTTAAACCCAGCACCTTATGGGATGGTTTGATGGGTTGATTGTGATTAGATTTGATATGCCAAAACTAGAGCAATATGTGCATGGAAAATTACAAGGGAGAGGGTGCGATGCGAATGTCATGGGTGTGAGGTAGGTGAGGTGATATCCCTTCTTTCTTACCACCAACCAAGGGTTGGTTGTTGGGGCCTCTTCTCTCTCTCTTTTATCCATGTTTGGACATAAATTTTTCTTCTTCTCTTTGTTCAAAAGTTGGATAAAATTTTTACATCTCTAGTGTAAAAATTTGGTGTATGGATTTTAGAAAGAAAAGAGAAGAAAAGGTTCTTCTTATGATTTCTAGCATAGAGATCAACATCCTCCTATTTCTTCTTCTTCTCTAAGAACATCTTGAAAGAAAAGAAGATTAGTCAACCATCAAGATGCAATCTCTAGAAAAGAGCTAGCACTCTGGTGAGATTAAGAAGTTTCTGATCAGATCGAAGTCTCGTGTGGATATCCGTAAAGGTCGGATACTTGTGTGGCTTCAAGGGACCTTCAAAAGACATCTATGATCATCAGTTCGCAGTGAAGATCGATCGTGCCAAGATATGAAGTTTATTTATTTATTTCTATTTAATTTTTATATCTGAATCTTATCTGACATATGATGATCCTATTTATGATTTTAAGATTTGATCTTATGCATTCTTAGATTAAATTAGATTTAATCTAAAAATTTTAAATTCTACTGCATACTCATTTTGAAAAATTTTTGTACGCATGAAGTTATAAAACTCCAATAGTGGTATCACAGCCATGTCATATGCATGAGATTAAGATTTAGATCTGAAATCTATAGAGAAAAATTTTAGATCCAAAAGTTTTTGATGTCGTTCTGACATAAGATTGCCCTGGCATAACTTCTTATACTATATGGTTGTCCTAGAATGATGTTAAAATTTTTATTTAAATAAAATTTTAGATCTAATTTTTTAGCATATATGTGATATCTATTTCATTGTTTAAATCTAAAAAGGGTTTCGAGATCTATTTTGATTCGTATATATGATATATGAAAGCATATTTAGGACTGAAATTTATTTCTATGACCTGAACATTATTCATGTATATGATATATGTTTGTATGTATGATCTAAAATTATTTTGAGATCAAAATATACTTTTCATGCAAAGAATTTAGATTTAAAAATTTAGATTTAAGATCTGAAGTTAGTGTTCATGCATGAAGGATTGGTCATGGATAAATCAAATTAGGTCATGTAATTGGATTACATCTAAAAATTTTTGATTTGATCATATTGGATCTAAATCAATTTAGTAGTTGATCAAATTGAGTAAAGTATTGATTAGGGTTAGATCAATAGAGCTTAAGATCATATAATTATTATTGATCGAATCAATTGATACCCATATGTAGAATTGATTAACTTAAAGATCAAATTTAGCTCTATGGCTTGAATCTGATTCACCTGAGCTAACCTTTTTTGATCAATTAACCAATTGGTGTCTAAGACAAGTAATTGAAAGATGATTATTTAATTAGTTTCATTCACTGATCTGATCAATTTATTGGTATCTAAGGAAAGTAACGGGGAGACACCCACCAATCTCTACTTATCTGATTAATTTGAAAGATTGAGTCTCAAATTAGGTTGCTTGGCGGTTTGATTTAGCCCATGCCAATTAGATCAGTAATATGATGACTAATTAGATGAGATCTGAACTCAAATCTCTCTATAAATATTAAGTCTAATGGTCTTTCTTCATTATAGATGTGCGGGCGTGCTACCAGCGTTGATTGTTCTCAGTCGGTCACAGTGGTTCAATTGTATCAGGAACATGCAACCACTTTATTAGCAAAGAGTTACTCCCAGATAAAGATGGGGTTGGGCCTAATAACTATTAGGTGAGGGCCTAATGATAGCTTTGCACCTACTTGTAGATGATGGGTTTGACTTAATTAAGGAGTGCTGGCAATAACTGTTAGGTGAGCCCACATGACTTAGAGACCAAGTAGCTACAACATGCTTAAAGAAGTATCTGGACAAAGAGTTATCCATGCATTAGTGTGCGTGTGATCAATAACTGTTAGGTAAGGTGCATGGCATCGATAGGACCGCAGCACCTACTAGAAACTTAATTGTCATGTTAGGGTTTTTGTTTCTCTACCCGTGGAGTATGGGAGATCTGATAAAATAATGAGAGTCTTTTTGCATCTAAAAATTCTTAGAACAAATTATAAAATAAGTACAAATATCCAATTAGAATCTTTACTCTCTGATATTTATTATATCAGCTTCCAATCTTCTAACTCAAATCCTGGATATCAATCGTTTAACCAAAACTAATTATGTAGATTGGCTCTCAAACCTAAGAATTATTTTTAATTTAAAAAAATTAAGCAATGTTCTCTACTAGGTTATTCCAATGTTAACCTAACATCAACGAGATATAGTTGATGAGTGGATGGACAATGACAATAAAGATAGGTGCTATATGTTGAAGTCCATGTTAGATGAACTCCAACATATGCATGAGCACATGTTCACTGCCAACGACATATTGATTTATCTACAAGTATTGTGAGGTGATCAGAGTTGCATAGCACAGGAGATACACGATGGGCAGTCAGTCTATGATCATTATTTGATGATGATCAAAAATATTAAGGAGCTTAAAAGGCTCGATATGACCATGCATAAGAAATTACTTTTGGATTTGATCCCGTGATCTCTATTTAGTTTATATGGGTAGTTTATGGTAAACTACCATATGAATGATCATATTAGCATCCTATCTGAATTGGTCAAAATGTTAGTAACTAAGGAACCTTGAAAGAGTTCAAAGGTAAATACCTGGAGAGCCTAAAGAAACATGGACATGCCTTAAGTAGGCATGTCGAAATTGCTCAATACTATCCTTACAATTTTTTCTTCTCCCAATTAAGTTAAAGACCCTAGAGCTTTTTATGCATAGAGTCTATGAAAAGGTGGAGGGCTAAGGAAGTACCCCTTAAAATTAGCAAAGGGCAAGAGTTGCTGTTGTAACCCTTAAAATTGGCAATAGGGCAAGAGTTGCTGCTGTGGTCATGGGTATCTATCCTTTGCGATCATCATTTGGATTTAGTTCTTAGAGACAATCTCTATCATTTGCATGGTGATGCATCTGTGAACTTAATTGAGCAAGCAGTGAATACCATTGGATTTGAGAGATTTAGAGTTGAGATAAACCTTAAGTATATGTGGAACTTTAGGCTAGGTCATATAGGAGAAGAAATGATTAACAGACTAGAAAAATATAGGCTTTTGTGCTCATTGACTGTTGAATCAAATCTAGTTTGTGTATCATCTCTTTGAGAAAATATGAACAAGCTACTCTTGTAAGACAAGAGGTAAGGGACTACTGAGATACTTATCCTAGTACACATTTGATGTGTGTAGCCCCCATTGGATGTGCTAACAAAAGGAGTTATCTCTACTTTGTTATTTTTATCGATGATCAGTTATGGTATGGGTAAGTATATAAAATACTAATCTAAAATTTTTGAAAGATTTAAAGAATTCAGATGTAAAGTATAGAAGTAAATCAAAAAATTCCTAAAGGTACTTTGATTGAATCGAGGATTCAATATCAAAGAAAAAAAAATTTAATTATCTCATAAAATGGCATAGTTTCATATTTGACCTCTCTTAGTACATCTCAGTTCAATGAGATAAGAAGAGTCATGGGACTGTATGAGATATGGTCCAATCCATAATAAAATTTACTGATTTATTATTATTTCTTTAGGGACATACTTTATTTCTATGGAATAGGATTCTTTCTAAATCTGTTCCTACCACATCATATGGGATATAGCATGATGAGAACTGAATCTTGGTTATTAGAGATCCAAGGATATCCAGTCTGTGTCAAGGACATTAGGTGGATGTGTTAGAGGATAGGTCTATAAAGCTCATCTGAAAAGAGTTTAGGATACTACTTTTCTTCTGAAAAGATCACAATGTGATTGTGACCCAACATGCTATCTTCTTGAAAAATTATTTAACCAAGATGAAGCAGTGGGAGGAAAGTCTAGCTCGAAGAGAGTGTCTTTGAAGAACAGTGAGCCATAAGATCTAAAGAACCTATTCATATGAGCCAGTATATATATATTCCTTCTCCACCTCGTACATATATTAGGATCTCCCATCCTCTTAAAAGGTACTTGGGTATGCTTAACAGAGGATGTAGAGAAAAATTATTTCTCGTAGAAGATAGGGAACATAGAGATGATCTCAAAACCTACAACGAGGAGATGTTAAACATCAACTCCAAGAAAGGAATGTGAAATAGCTTTCCTAACTAGATATTTTTTGAAGATTTTTGTATGGAGTAGCTTATGGATTTCACTTTTTGTGATAAGAGATCACAAAATCTACAATAATCTTAGAGTTTGAATATTTATTTCAATGATATGATCAAATTATTTGATCAAAAATGAAGAATTATGTATTTCCAAAAAGATCAGTGAGAGTGTCCAATACTGACATTGATTAAAATATGGTTGTATATAGAATTCTCCATGAAAGATATAAAGTAAGCATCCTTAAGAGCTATAGAGATAGATACAATTGGATGCTTGTGTTTTCACAGATAAAGTACAGAGACTAGATACTGAAAGGATTCAACATAGAAATCTCAAAAAGGGGTTTGCTACCCTCTCGGGCATAGATGTATGTCATGTAATATACTTGAACTGCTATAGTTAATACTGTGAATGTCGCGAGTAGATATCAATTGTATCCAGACTGAGAGCACTGGATTATTGTGAAAATATCCTTAAGTACTTGAGAAGAACTAAGGATATGTTCTTAATTTTGGAGAAAGATCAAAGCTAGGAGAGGGAGGATATACCAATTCAGATTTTATATCTGATGTTGATGGTAGAATGTCTACATCATAGGTATAATCATGTTGATATCTTTGAAGGGTTTCAAGCAATCGATCAATGAAAGCTGAGTACACTGTAGATCTGTAGAATGCATTCTGGTTCTAATATTAGTGGCAGAACTGGATGTCAACCATCAAATGCTCTGACACTATACTACAAAGATAATGGCACTATAGCCCTTGCTAAGGAGCCTAGGTCTCATCAGATATCCAAACACATAGAGCAACAGAACAGGCGACTATCTCAAGTAGAAATATACTAAGGTGCAGAGAGCAAACTCTACATGAGATGTGGTTCACCCACTAGTAAGTCACTTAGCTAGCCAAAAACTAAAGCCTGTCATGTGAAGATGGGACTTGGTACATGGCAGATTGACTTTAGTGCAAGTGGGAGATTGTTAGATATATGTCTTAGAAGCCAATCTTGGCTGATGCATATCATATTTCTAGGATATATTTTTATACTTTATAGATATTTATATTACTATTCATATTTTATGTGTCCATAAATTATTCAAGAGATTAACAAGATGATAACACATATTCTCAAAGAGTTGAAAATTTGAGATATGTGTCATTGATGGTTAATTCCTAAATTGCTCCTGATCATTGGATCATCATAGAGATGATAATTGATCCAAATAGACCAGTGCATGGATCGCTTTCTCTGGATAGATGAGTCTCGAGTCTGCAGTGTAGTGACACTAGAGCGAGAGTGCAGGTGGTTGTTAGAGAACAACTAGCACTGAGCGTGACAAACACGAGAAGTCACATGGATGTCTGCTCACTTGTTAGTGACTTTCTCGATGTTGTAGTAGTATGACTAGTTCTTTGATCTACGGTATTACAGTAGCTCACAGTGAGACTACTGGAGTTTGACTATATATAAATATTGACTCAATGAGTCTTTGTAGTGGATGTTGGTGACAGTTGGTCCACTATAAGAGTAGGATGTTTCTTAGATAAAATCTATCGATCCTAGCAGAGGAGAGTAGTCCTATGGAATTTAAGCAGCTGAATCCTTAAGTTTACAGCCATAGCAGTGTTATTAATAAAAAAAAAAAATTATAAGAATCATATATGGACTCGAGCTGATTGAATCTATCATATGACCGAAGATGAGATTTGACGATTCATCCATGACCTGCCATCTAGTCGGAACTCACAATAGAGGGACTGTATCATATGTTAACTGCACCTAGAGGTTCATCACCTTTTATTTTACTGGATTGTCACTACATACTGCTGGTATCACTGATGGATTGTGAGATCCATGAGCATCATCCTGATGATCGATGATTCTTGATAGATAGAGTTGGAATGGTTCCAATCCATTGAAAAGAGTTTCAATGATATTGTAATAAGGATCATAATATATTTCACTATCAGACAAAATGAACCTATGGAGTCACACACAAAGAGGCTTTTGACTGATCAGATGGTTGAATTATGATTATGAATTGTGATAGGATTTGATTATCAATATGATTGATGATTAATCCAATACAAAAGTTGCAATTAAGTAACTCGCTAAAGAGTTAGTGAGTTATAGAAAGATTAATTAACAATTGGATTGTTAATTGGCTCAATTTGATTGAACTTTGGGGCATGCATCAAGTCTAATTAAATTAGATTTAATGTGACTTGATATGGATTAGGTTATGAGATAATCAAATTGCATGGGAGAATAATTTTTTGTTGAATTAGAATTTGGGTTTGACTTAATTCTTAATTAGATGAGGATCTAAACAAGAGTATTTGAGTTCCTATTTGGACTAAGAATTCTTCTTTTTATGGGTGCACCAAATTCTAATTGGATTGAGATTAAATTGAGTTTGACTCAAGCATCAAGAGAGAGTCTAAAAGGATTAGGACTCCTCTAATTAGGTGACATCTAATCTAAATAGTTTGGGCTCTAAATTAAATTTAGATTTCTATCTATTTGGGTCTAATTAATTTCTAATATGATTAGAGTTGGTTAAAATTTATTTGATTTAAATCTGTCACCTAAAGAGGAGTCCCATGTGGATTGGACTCTACTCTCTCCATGCGCCATAAGAAGCCCACGCCCACCAGATTTTTGGATGCCACAACCTCCCTTTCTTTTGTGTGTAATAATCAAGAGAAATCCTTTTTCTTTCGTGAGGTATATGGGGTGCAAAATATTTATGTGTTGGGCGGCATAAAATTAAGAGTCCAAGGATTATTGGACTCTTATCTCCTACCCAATTCAAACTCCTTTCCTATTTAAACCCAGCACCTTATGGGATGGTTTGATGGGCTGATAGTGATCAGATTTGAGATGCCAAAACCAGAGCAATATGTGCATGGAAAATTGCAAGGGAGAGGGCACGATGTGAATGTCATGGGTGTGAGGTAGGTGAGGTGATATCCTTTCTTTCTTACCAACAACCAAGGGTAGGTTGTTGGGGCCTCCTTTCTCTCTCTCTTTTGTCCATGTTTAGACATGAATTTTTTTTTTTTCTTTATTCAAAAATTAGATAAAATTTTTACATCTCTAGAGTAAAGATTTGGTGCATGGGTTTTAAGAAGAAAAGAGAAGAAATAGTTCTTCTCATGATCTCTAGTGTAGAGATCATCATCCTCCTATTTCTTCTTCTTCTCTAAGAACATCTTGAAAGAAAAGAAGATTATTCAACCATCAAGATACGATCTCTGTAAGAGAGCTAGCACTTCGGTGAGATTAAGAAATTTCTGATTAGATCGAAGTCTCCTGTAGATATCTGTAGAGGTCAGACACTTGTGTCACTTCAAGAGACCTTCGAAAGATATCCATAATCATCAATTTACGATGAAGATCAACTCGTGCCAAGGTATGAAGTTTATTTATTTTTTTATATTTAATTTTTATATCTGAATCCTATCTCATATATGATGATCCTATTTATGATTTTAAGATTTGATCTTATGCATGTTTAGATTAAATTAAATTTAATTTAAAAATTTTAAATTCTGCTGCATATCCATTTTGAAAAATTTTTGCATGCATGAAACCATAAAACTCCAACACTCTTCACTAGATTAGCTATTTGATCAGATTAAAACTTCTAATATGTATGAACCCATAGGTTCGAATCTAAGTCAGTAGTATAGAAATAAATTTTTATACTAATCGAAGTAACCATCTAACAATGAGTTTTGATATTTGAATAGACCGAAAGATTGTAAAACAATATTCAAGAACCTATTGGCATATGGTTACCGTATAATTCATCACTTTGATCCTAATGCTCAAGGTGACCTAAGGTTTAACTGTCAATCTTGACATGGTCAATCACATTATATTTCAACCCTTTAAATCTATCACATGGATTACCCTGGCTAAGGTTTTACTAAGTTGAAATACTCTGATGTATTAATTTCTACTTATTTGGAGGAGTCAATCCCATCTTGACTCACACACTGATTTGATAAGTACTTGACTTACCCAAAGATCTTCCATCACTGAATTAGAAATTCAGATAGTCTGGTATCAAAGTATAATGAGTTGCTTATAAGTCATGATGGTGATCTCAGATCGGAGGGGCATTTATATCCATACTCTTCGCTAGCTACTCTTGATAGTAGAGTACTCTACAATTGATCATGTTCGGTGCAAATATACTCTTACATTCAACCTACATGCCATACCAGTATCTCTACACTCCTTGATTAAGAGGACAACCAACGCATATGGCATACAATAATCTATACTTGATATCGCTATCGTCCTATTAATAGTATATCATTTGATCACGAATATATTTAAAGACTAAACGATAAATCCTCCTTTATCGATTAAATATAGTTCTAAAAACTTTATCACTACACAGGAGTTTAAAAAAGATGGATAAAATATGATGAAAAGGCTAAATAATATTTATTAATAAAAATTTATATTCAACATATAAATATGAGCACAACCATCAATAGACTGATGATTGACTTTGGGATATAATTTCCAACAAGCTAGCACTCTCAAAAAGACGGATCAATGTTCGAGGGCTTTGTGTGGATGATCTATAGAAATCGAACATTCTGTGTAGCTGTATGACATTGAGCAAGACCTCTGATCCATGTGATTATCAGTGATGTTCATTAACCCATGCAAAAATAATGGGTTCTGAACTCATTAAATCAGATCAGATCAGATCTAATAGTAGATCTGATCTAGGGCATCAATGTGATCGTTGCAAGTTTTTATTATTTTTAGATTTTAATTGCATCTCAAATCATGTTATAGATTTTGGCATGATAGTTTAGATCACATCTCTTGCATATAATTTTGATTAAATTATTTAATCTAACATGATTTCACTATAAAATTTTAAAATTGCATGCATAGAACTATCTCTATTTCCTTCATATTATATGTTTGGTATCAAAGCCTAGGTTTATGATCATTTGGGATTATGATTCAAGTGGTATAAGAACTTGGATTATAATTATTAAAAAATATAGTGCAAGTAATATTGAAAAGTAGTGGTTCAATTATAAGTATTTCTTTAGATCCTAGAAGCTGATATATTTTGAGCATAAGCTAGATGATTGCCAAAAATTAAGATACAATCTTTTGTGATACTATGAATATTCGAAGATCAGAATGACTTCCATAAATATTTAGTATTTAGTAAGATAAATGAATTAGAGTAGCATAGTGGAAGTGTGGTGGGCAGTATGTGTAATCATAAGTAAATATTGTGATGAGAGAGAATGAGTCTTATAAAATTGAAAGTCGATGGTAGCCAAGAGGAGTAAAGCAACCAGAATTAGAGAAAATAAGAAAGGTATGAATTATTATTTGTTCAGAATAAGTTTATGCATATTTGATATTTGAAAATATTCTAATTTGAGTTTATTTGAATGCTAGTTTATATTGGAAGACTCAAAGTGATATTCATATTTTTAAGAAATAGTATAATTATGTATGTCATTATGATGGATTGGCATATTAGCTGAATAACAAGTTATATTTTGATTGATCATCATAGATACAAGTAATGAAATGAAAGGTCTTCTGAGTATTAGCATATTTGGTGATAGATCTTAAAAGTCAAATAAATCATGATGCTATAAATTATTAATGGTTTAGAAATTGAAAGCTATGAACTATTAGATCATGAAGGTAGTATGTGGGGAGTAAGAATCATGCTATCATTCTTTGAAAGAGATTTGATATATTCTAAACACAGTAACATTTGTGGAAAGAAAAGTAAGGATTCAAATAAAAGTTATAAGCATGACAAATAGAGGGATATTCTAGAGTTCAGAAGAATAAAGGTGGATGTAGCTTATAAAAAAAAAATTAGTTGGAATTATGATGGCTAAGAGAGGAAGGCTATAGGGGAATAAATGTTAAAATGATCCAGTTGAATTGAAAGAATGTCCAAGATTGAATAAGGGTATCTTTACTATTAAGATGTTAGTTGTGAGCTGATATATGAGCAAAGATGGTGGAATTTGCCAATAAATTGAATGGGCACATGCATAGCATAATTGATTGTAAATAATATTGCCTAGCAAACTAACTTAAAAGAGAATAAGTAGTTCTTGAGTCGACTCAAAATTTTTTTTTGGAGCCAACTCGATTCTCTATTAGAGTCGACTTAGTTTGGAATTGAGTCGACTCAACGTCGTACCAATCGTGTGTACTAAGCCACAGAGCATGTCAAAGCCGACTCTATTTTATCTTGAGATGATTTAATTTCTTCAGATGAACTTGTTACATAAAATTTATCTCCAATTTATGTCTAATTTGCTCAAGATGTTCTTAATTGGTTTCCATCCTATTTTAATGATATTTTCTATTTACAAAAATATTTTTAGAAAGAATTTGAAAGATAATAGTATATTTTCATATTTCAATGTGTGGTCATCATTAAAATTATCTTTAAGGTTGGTGAAATTGATGATTGCAATTATGTTTTGGAGAAAAATGATATAATAGTATAAGCAATATCAGGATTTGGTTGAGAATAGCCACCAATAGAAAATAGAGGTTGTTGCTCCTTGAATTGATTTTGATGATTACAAAGCATTTGAGGGGATTACTAATGATTTTAGCTTGGAAAAAGATTTATTGTATTTCAGGAGCAAAATTAGAATTTTATCAGACCTGATTTGGAAGCCTCAAGAGCAAGAACAAAAGATGTGTAATCTATTTTTGAAAGTATATTTTGTAAGAAAATTAGGTTTATATTTTTGAGTCGACCCCATGAGTCGACTCATGGCTAAAAGGACTGAACGGCACGTAAAACTTTTTGCTAGCACACTTTGTGAGTCGACCCCATGAGTCGATCCCTTGGCATGAGTCGACCCTATGAGTCGACCTCTGCTGCTCTGCAGGTCAAAATTACAGAACAGTCATTTTCTGCTCTTTTTCATAGAGGTCGACCCCATGAGTCGACCCATGAGCATGAGTCGACCCCTGTGATGGAAAACTTCTATAACGGCTAGTTTTTAACCCATTTCGATTGCATTTAATACTCATTTAATATGCTCTAACGGCTCTATTTCAGTCCAGATTACTCTCCACCATTATTTAAAGTTATAAAAGGCACTTAAAAAAGAGAATCAAAGACAAGAAAGAGATTTGAAAAAGGTTCTTCAAGCATTCATTTCAACCCTAAGCAAGAGCCCACTTAAAAAGGTCAAGAAGTTTTTATTTCAAGTTCACCAACTCCTCAAGAGCTCATTCAAGTCTCCAACCATCTTGAAAAAATCAGAAAGAGCTTCCTTCTAATTATGTAAAGTGTATTTAAAGCTCATTAAAGGAGCTACATCTGTACTTTTATGTGATTAACTTCTATACTCTATTTTTGAGTTGTTTATTTTGGTTTGGAAGAAATCCAAAACATGAAAAGATTGATCCGAACCTTGAATCGAATTGTATTGGATTGGTTTGTACCTGAAAAATAAATATTTTAGCTTGAGATAGCTAGAGTCGGAGGTTCCGACATTATATTCGGGTTGAATACAGTCTAGTAGATTTAAATTCCCAAGTAGGAGCTTGGGGAGTGGATGTAGGTGCAAGGTTGGCACCGAACCACTATAAATCTTCTTGTTTGTGTTGTGCTTACTTGCTCTCCTTTTAAATTTCTTTATCCTCTTGTATTCTTGTATCCAACTTCTACACCTTTCATAAATTACACTCTCCATACTTATCTTGCTCATTATGAATAATCTTCATAGTTGTAAGTTAAGTTTAAATTTTTTTTAAAAAACTCAATTCACCCCCCCCCCCTCTTGGGTTGCATAGCTAGGCAACAAGTGGTATCAGAGCTCGGTGCTCTAGCCCTACTTTGATTTAACCATCAAAGAGCTAAAGATCTATGGCAACTCAAGTTGGAACTTCTCTAGCCGAGGGGCAGTCCACAAATCGATCTCTACTTTTCAATGGGTCAAACTATACCTATTGAAAAGCTCGGATGAAAATCTTTATTCAAGCACTTGACTATAATATATAGAGTATCATAGTAAACATACCATACACACCCACTAAATTAATTGATGGTGTGGAATCAACCAAACCCGAAAAAAAATAGGATGAGGTTGATAAGAAAATGGTTCAACTAAATGCTAAAGCCATGAATATTTTGTATTGTACTCTAGATGCTAATGAATTCAATCGTATTTCAACATGCATGTCTGTTAAGAAAATATGGGATAGATTAGAAGTAACTCATGAAGGAACTAATCAAGTAAAGGAATCCAAAATTAACATGCTCGTGCATAAATATGAACTTTTTAAAATGGAGCATGATGAATCTATAACTAAAATGTTTACTCATTTTACTGATATTATAAATGATCTAAAAAGTTTTGATAAGTCTTATTCTAACAGTGATCTCATAAGAAAGATTCTTAGGTCCTTACCAAGAACTTGGAAAGCCAAAGTGACCACTATCCAAGAAGCCAAAGATCTGAACATCCTACCCTTGGAAGAGCTTCTAGGATCACTGATGATACATGAGCTGAGCATGAAACAACATCAAGAAGAAGAAGTCAAAAAGAAGAGGACAATCGCCCTCAAATCTACGGCTCAACTTGATGAAGAAACTAATGATACGAAAAATGAAGAGCAGGATAAAGAAATGGCTCTCATTATTAGAATGTTTAAAAAGTTTTTAAAGAAAAGAAAACAAGAGATGAGGAAGAGGCCACCCATAAAAGGGGAACATAGCAAAGAGAAAGATAAGGAGCAACCTCTTATTTGCTATGAATGAAAGAAATCGAGACACTTTAAGTCTGAATGCCGACAACTGAAGAAGGGTCCCAAGAAGTATAAGAAGAAGGCCATGATGGCTACATAGAGTGAAAGTGATGAGTCAAGCTCCGAAGAAGAAGACTCAAATGAACAAGCCAACTTGTGCCTTATGGCACATAAAAATGAGGTAAATTCTGAAACTCCTATTGACTTTACCTTTGAAGAACTTCATGAAGCTTTTTATGATTTAATTGATGAACTAAAGAAGCTAGGGGTAAAGAACAAAGAGTTAAAATCAAAGAATCAATACTTACTAAAACAAAATGAGAGTATTTCTAATGAAAAATCAATCATATCTCAAGAAAATCTGAACTTAAAAGATGAGATTGCCAAGCTAAAACCAATGGTTAAAAAATTTACCTTAAGTTCAAATAAACTTAATATGATACTTGAAAATCAAAAGGCTATTTATGATAAAGCTGGTCTTGGCTACAACCCCTTAAGGAAACAAAAGTTTCTAAAAAATATCTATGTAAACTCTTCAAGTAACAAGTTTTCAAACATTACTTGCTTCAAATGTGGTAGAGTAGGACACAAGTCATATACCTATTTCTCTAACAAATGTATAAATTCTAATGTAAAAAAAATATGGGTTCCAAAAAGAACCATTGTGACGAACCAAAAAGGACCCAAGAAAGCTTGGGTACCTAAAGTAAAAACTTGACTTTTGCCTGCAGGTGTGTCTAGCATCCCAAGGAGCAAATCGAAAATGGTATCTTGATAGTGGATGCTCGAGACACATGACTGGTGATGAATTCTAATTCATCACACTTGATGCTAAGAATGGAGGGATGGTCACTTTTGGAGACAATGGCAAAGGAAAGATCATCGGTATAGGTAACATTGGTATCACTCCCTCGAAGTATATTAAAAATATTTTATTAGTAGATAGTTTAAAATATAATTTATTAAGCATCAGTCAATTTTGTGATAAAGGATACAAAGTTATTTTTGAATCTTTTGTTTGCATAGTAACTAATCTTATTAATGAAGGCATTAAATTTGTTGGACATAGACATAGTAATGTTTATATAGTATATTTGAATGATCTATCCAAAATAAACATGCAATGCCTAGTAGCTTTGAACGCCAAGATTAATGAGACTAGTTAGCTTTGGCATCGTAGGCTTGCACATATTAGCATACATTCACTTTCAAAACTCATTAAGAAGGAATTGGTTATCGGTTTATCCAAATTGAACTTTAAAAAGGATAGAATTTATGATGCATGCCAACTAGGTAAACAAACAAGAGTTTCATTCAAATTTAAAAATGTTGTTTCAACTTCTAGACCATTAGAACTATTGCACATGGATTTATTTAGACCTACTAGAACTACTAGTCTAAGTAGAAAACGACATAATTTTGTAATTATTGATGATTTCTCTCATTTTACATGGGTCTTCTTTTTGGCATATAAGGATGAAACTTTTCATGTTTTCTCTAAATTTTATCGAAAAGTTATAAATGAGAAAGGTTTTTCAATTCAAAATATTCAAAGTGATCATAGAACCAAATTTAAAAATCAGGATTTTGAAAAATTTTGTAATGAAAAAGAAATTGGCCACAACTTTTCGGCACCTAGGACACCCCAACAAAATGGGGTAGTAGAAAGAAAAAATAGAACTCTTGAAGAAATGACCCGTACTATGCTATGTGAAAGCAACCTTTCAAGATACTTTTGGACGAAAGCAATTAACACGGCATGTTACATATTAAACCATGCTTTAATTAGATAAATTTTAAAGAAAACTCTCTATGAGCTTTGGAAATAAAGAAAACCAAACATTGCATATTTTTATGTTTTTGGTTGCCGATGTTTTGTGTTAAACAATGGTAAAGAAAGACTAAAAAAATTTGATGCAAAATCCGATGAAGTAATTTTTTTTGGTTACTCCTCTTCTAGTAAAGTCTTTAGAGTTTTCAACAAAAGAACCTTAGTAGTAGAGGAGTCAATACATGTTGTCTTTGATGAAACTAACGATCTTCCTTCAAGGAAGAATGAAGGTATTGATGATGCAGATCTTCTTATAGAAGGGATGAAGGAGATCACTCTAAAAGATTCAACCATTCAAGATGATGAAGAACATGAAGACAAACAGAATGAGGAAGGTGAAGAACAATAAGAACAATCTCAAGGTACAAATGATCTACCCAAAGAATGAAGGTATGGTCACAATCATCCCAAGGAACTAATCATTGGTGATCCTACACATAGTGTAAGAACTCGTTCCTCACTTAGAAATGCATTCAACCATTTTGCTTTTGTCTCTCATCTTGAACCTAAAACCATAGACGAAGCTGAAAAAAATTATAATTGGATTAATGCAATGCAAGAAGAATTTAATCAATTTGAAAGAAATAATGTATAGACTTTAGTATCAAGACCTAAAAATTATTCAATAATTGGCACAAAATGGGTATATAGGAATAAATTAGATGAACATAAAAATGTAATAAGAAATAAAGCAAGATTAGTTGCAAAAGGTTATAATCAAGAAGAAGAAATTAATTTTGATGAGACCTTTGCACCTGTTGCTAGATTAGAAGCAATTAGACTTCTACTTGCATATGCTTGCTTTATGAATTTTAAGTTATTTCAAATGGATGTCAAAAGTGCTTTTCTAAATGGATATATTGCTGAAGAAGTTTATGTAGAACAACCCTCAGATTTTAAAAATTATGCTTTTCCTAATCATATTTTTAAGCTAAATAAAGCTCTATATGGTTTAAAACAAGCACCCAAGGCTTGGTATGAAAGGCTAAGCAAATTTTTACTTAATAATGATTTTTTAAGAGAAAATATAGACACAACCCTTTTCATTAAAAAAAATTAAGATGATATATTAGTTATACAAATATATGTTGATGACATTATTTTTGGGTCTACTTATGAAATTCTTTGTCAAGATTTTACAAAGCTCATGCAAGGAGAGTTCGAGATGAGCATGATGGGAGAACTTACATTCTTCTTCGGACTCCAAATTAAATAAACAAAAGAAGGAATCTCCATTATTCAAAGCAAGTACACAAGAGAATTACTCAAAAGATTTGGAATGGAGAACTCCAAAGCAATTGGCACACCCATGAGCCCATCATGTAAGCTTGACAAGGACGAACAAGGTAAAAGTGTAGACTTAAAATTTTATAGAGGCATGATTGGTTCTCTATTATGTTTAACTACTAGTAGACCTGATATTATGTTTAGTATTTATCTATATACTCGCTTTCAATCAAATCCAAAAGAATCACACTTGAATGCAGTTAAAAAAATCCTTAGATATTTAAATGATACACAAATTCTAGGATTATGGTATTCTAAGGACTCATTAATTGACTTAATAGGATATTCAGATGCCGATTTTGCTAGATGTAGATTAGATAAAAAAAGTACTAGTGAAACTTGCCAATTTTTTAGAGTTAACCTAATCTCTTGGTTTAGTAAGAAACAAAATTCGATAGCACTATCTACGACAGAGGCTGAATACATTACGGTCGGAAGTTGTTGTGCTCAAATCTTATAGATTAAGCAACAACTCAAAGACTTTGATATCAAACTCAATGAAACTCCCATAAGATGTGATAACACTAGTGCTATAAATCTCACTAAAAATCTAATTCAGCATTCTAGGTCAAAACATATTGAAATCAGGCATCATTTCATAAGAGAACATGTCCAAAATAAAGACATAATTCTTGACTATGTTTGTACTGAAAAATAATTAGCTGACATCTTTATCAAGGCTTTAAGTGAAGATAGATTTTGTGAAATTAGGAGAGAACTAGGAATCCTTGATCCATCAGCTTAAGTATCTCTCTGATTCCAAGGTCTCAATGCCAAAAATTCATTTAGCTCAATTCTCATCTTGTCTTAAGAGCTCAAAAGCTCAAAATTATCATTCACATGATCAATTTTTTTTTGGATAAACATCTTTCTCGTAATGTTTTAAATTTTTTCGAAATTGTTTCATCATTTTTTTGAATTTCTCTGTGCCATGAGTCAACCCCCAAGGTTGACCCTAGGGTAAACTTGTAATTATGACAAAATCCTTCGGGCGCTCTCTTTTTGTTGAAAATTCTCCTTGAGCCAACCCAACTCTCCACCTTCTTCCTTCCGCCGAATCAAAGGTCTCCCTCTCTTCTTCCTCAAACCCAAGATTTTCCTCAAAATTCCTCTCCCACCGACTCTCACACTCCAAATCGTCCACTTAGGAACCAAGTTCCTCCCCTTCTCCTTCTTCATTTGAAGCGATTCGAGCTTACCCTAGGCTCTACCCGTCTTCTCCAAATCGGCACACCACTTCTCCAAAATCCTTATCTTTCCACTAAAAACCCTTCATCTCTCCCTCACATTTGCTCTCCTAAGTTTCGTGCTAGTCTTGCCTGTGCAAATGGCTCCCAAGATGAAGCTTCCACAAAGGAGAAAATCCATTCACGGATTGGAGAAAAGTCTGTGCTGAAAGAGACTAGAAATCGAGACCACTTCTGCTTCAAACCCTGCTCCTGGTTTAGCTTCAGCTTCAACCCGGTCACCAATCAGCCCCAGTAAGGTACCCCTCTCTAATAGAAAAGTAGAATCCGAGAAAAATATTAATTTTAAGTTTTTTGAAAAAGAAGGATTCACCATTGGATCAAAGATTAAGGACCAAGGATGAAAATTTTACTGCTCCTTAAAAGAAAATACATATGTCGATCTTGTCAGAGAATTTTACCTAAATTTGGGGTACAGCAATGAAACAGTGAAATCCACAGTGAAGGGTATGGACATTAGCCTAGATCTTGTGCTTTTGGGGCAGATACTTCATTTACCATGTGAGGGGTATACCAACATGGAGCTCCCAATTAAAGAAGAAGGAATAAATGTTATCCTAGGGAGAACCTTCACTGGAAGTCTGAATAAATTAGAGGCAAAGATTTTTTCTATTGAGATGAGACTGCTACACCACATGGTAACCAAATTATTTTTCCCTAGAAGTAGTAGACATGATCTTCTTTCTGGTAGGAACATCTGTATTATGTACCATGTGATCACACAAACCCTCCTGAACCTCCCTGTATTGATGTTTGAGGCCATTAGAGAGACCTTGAATAGGTCCAAGGCACACTTGCCTTTTGGTATGGCTCTCACCTTAGTTTTTAGGATGTTCGGAGTTAGTTTTGAGGGGGAGGCTGTAGCTAGACTATCCCACTCTGACACTATCAACCGCCACACATTGCACCGTATGAGATTTTCTAAAACTGATGGTGGTTGGATAAAAGGTGTGGAAGAGAGAGCTGAGGATAGAGCAGAGGAGGAAGGACCATCCTTACCCCTTCGTGATCACAGAGCAGCATCACCAGATATTCAGTTTGTTTCTGATCATGAGACTGGCCCGTCAGAGTCTGCGAGGAGACATACTTCAGTTCCACAGTCGGATAGCAGGGCACATCCTTCAGAGCTCAGATTGACAGATGATCAGATTGAGATGATATCTCAGCGTGTAGCCTCCATTCTATCTCGATAGTTTGGTACTTCAATCTTTGCACAGGGATCGATATCTCAGGATGTATCTGATCAGACACTGATCCCTCATATTTCTACAGTTTTTCAGATGCTCACTGATCAGTCGGTACGTATTGAGCAGCTTGAGGGATGTATTCTGAGATTGACAGACAGAGTTTTAGATTTACAGGGGCAAGTATTAGCTTTAGCCCATCCCCAGCTGCATGAGAGCATCTTAGAGGTCTCAGACCTATCTGCAGAGGCGGCCAGACTTTGAGGAGTCTTAGAGAGTAGTTTTGACTTCTTGAGGAGAGAGATCAGGGGCTCTATTGAACATGCTTCTACTCAGTTCAGTGCCCTCATGCAGTCTGTCTCGAGAGCTTTGAATCTTCTGGACACCATCAGACTCTCACTCGTAGCTCAGTCCATAGCTTCTCAGGCTTCAGGATCTTCTCACCCCTCTACTCGTGCTGGCACCTCTACCCATGGCTGAGGCAGATGCGGTCGAGGTCGAGCTCGTGGACATGATCCTACATCTCCTCACCCTATCTCTGATTCATCAGACTCCCATTCTTCCAGCCATGACATCTATTAGATCCAATGTAGTCTGTCCTTTTTTTTTGTTTTTGTCTAGGATCTATCTTGTGGGCTATGTAATGTGTTGACTGATTGACTCTTGGATAGTTTCTATCCATGAATTTTGTACTCTAAGTTGACTCATATGTATTGAAACACCGATGTATTCAGTCACTTTTTGAATATATATATAGATACTTTGACCTTCAATGAATGTCTATGAATGTGATCAAATTGAATTACTTTTAATTATGAGATATGAAAAATAACTTATATTTATGTTGTAAAATACTATGAATTGCAATATCTTCTAAATGAGCAAATTGGTATATCTTTTATATTTGCTATATTGAGGAGGAGTAAAACAATAAGCAATAGAGAAATAAGCAATCAAAAAAGGGGGATAAAGAAGTAAAATTGATCCCATCAAAAAGAAAAAAATAGAGAAAATATATCCTTAAAAAGGAGAGTAGAGAATCTTAGTTGATGCTATCAAAAAGGAAGAGTAGAGAATCAAAATCAAGATTAAGCAATAAGCAACAAATCAAGATTGAGCAATAAGCATAAAGAATGAGCAATAAGTAAATTGTTAAGCAAATGGACACATGTGTTAAAGAATCAAAATCATCAATTTTTTTTCCAAGCAAATGAACTTATAAGCAAATTTCAAATTTATCTTCAAACTGCTTATGATGCATTTCATTCAAATACTTGACTATAATATTTAAGTGATGCATCTTCATAAATTTGAAATTCATGTTCAATACTTTATATATGTTTTTGCTCAAGTGTTTTGTCATCATCAAAATGGGAGAGATTGTTGCTCCTTGAATTAATTTTGATGATTACAAAGCATTTGAGGGGATTACTAATGATTTTGACTTGAAAAAAGATTTATTATATTTCAGGGGCAAAATCAAAATTTTATCAGATCTGATTCGGAAGCCTCAAGAGCAAGAACAAAAGATATGTAATCTATTGGAGGTAATTTCAATATTTTTGGAAGTATATTTTGTAAGAAAATCAGGTTTATATTTTCGAGTCGACCCTATGAGTCGACTCATGACTAAAAGGGCTGAACGGCACACAAAATTTTTTGCTGGCACACTCTGTGAGTCGACCTCATGAGTCAACCCCTTGGCATGAGTCGACCCTATGAGTCGACCTCTACTACTCTGCAGGCCAAAATTACAGAACAGTCATTTTTTGCTCTTTTCCACAAAGGTCGACCCCATGAGTCGACCCATGAGCATGAGTCGATCCTATGAGTCGACCTCTGTGACGAAAAATTTCCGCAATGGCTAGTTTTTAACCCGTTTCGATTGTATTTAATGCTCATTTAATATGCTCTAACAGCTCTATTTCAGTCCAGATTACTCTCCATCATTATTTAAAGTTATAAAAGGCACTTAAAGGAGGGAATCAAAGACAAGAAAGAGATTTGAAAAAGGTTCTTCAAGCATTCATTTCAACCATAAGCAAGAGCCCACTTAAAAAAGTCAAGAAGCTTTTATTTCAAGTTCACCAACTCCTCAAGAGCTCATTCAAGTCTCCAACCACCTTGAAAAAATCAGAAAGAGCTTCCTTCTAATTGTGTAAAGTGTATTTAAAGTATTATTTGCTCATTAAAGGAGCTACATCTGTACTTTTATGTGATTAACTCCTATACTCTATTTTTGAGTTATTTATTTTGTTTTGGAAGGAATCCAAAATGTGAAAAGGTTGATCGAACCTTGAATCGGATTGTATTGGGTTGGTTTGTACCCGAGAAACAAATATTTTAGCTTAGGATAGCTAGAGTCGGAGGTTCCGATGTTGTATTCGGGTTGAATACAGTCTAGTGGATTTAAATTTCCAAGTAGGAGCTTGGGGAGTGGATGTAGGTGCAAGGTTGGCACCGAACCACTATAAATCTTCTTGTTTGTATTGTGCTTACTTGCTCTTCTTTTAAATTTTTTTATCCTCTTGCATTCTTGCATCCAACTTCTACACCTTGCATAAATTACACTCTCCATACTTATCTTGCTCATTGTTGAATAATCTTCATTGTTGTAAGTTAAGTTTAATTATTTTTTAAAAAATCTAATTCACCCCCCTTCCCCCCCCCCGCCCCCCTCCCCACCCTCTTGGGTTGCATAGATGGGCAACAGAGGTGGAGAAGATGAAATTGTGTAGAGAAGAGAAATAGTTGTGCTCTTAAGTTATACCATTAGTTTAAAGTTTTGTGGTAGAACCATAGTATGAAAAATATCACATGGGGAAGAAAAGATAAAATGAAAAGCAAATAACCACATTTATTTCAAAGCTAAAGGTAACAAAATTTCAGGATAAAATTCTTTAAAGGAGGGGAGAATTGTAACACCCCGAACCGAGAATGTTGTGATTTGTGACATTTAGAACTTAAATTCGTATGAAGTATTCATTTATATATTTGGCATAGCATTTTATTCATGATATACTTGAGCATTTGAATATTAATTGATTAACATTAATAAAGCATAAATCTAATTATTATTTAAGAAAAAAAATAATTGAGAAACTGGATCAATAATAGTAGGATTGAAGTTAATTTTTTTTTTTATAGTTATTGAGCATAGAATGAACTGATATTTGTAGGAATATCTTAAATGATAAACATGGCAGATTTTGTAGTATAGATTCATGAAATTTAAAGTTAAGAGAAATAGTGAATATAGAGAGAAAAATTTATCGAGAATAGCTTAGTGATTATTAAGAGATAAACTTGAATGGCATGGAGGAAAGGTGCATAATTAATCCGAGTTGAATCGGATTAGAATGAACAATTAATCAGAGTTGAAATTGAAGATTTTAATTAGATGAAAATTACATGAATTGTATACATATATATAAATGGGTAGCAATGTGTGTGGTGAGCAGACTCAATTACAACAAAACAACAAAAATAGGTGGGTCCCAGATGTCTTAAGTTCTGATTTTAAAAGATAATCTTAGGGGGGGCTAACTCAGTAGCTTTGTTATGTAAAGAAAGGGCTGAAATTGTTTTTGTTAGCACATCAGCAAGTGCATTAATTGCTGGGTTCTATGGGATTGACACCTAGCAAGCAAGGTGTCAAGCTGTTCCTTATTTTATTTGTATTCCAAACTTTGTCCACTGATTCCTTCTTGTTATAGTTTTAATTTTTGAGTTAAAATAGAAGTGTTAGAGAGGGAGAGGAGCTAGAGAAGGTCATGTTCTCAATTAGAAAATAGAAAAATTCAGCTAAGAAGAAGGTGATCTATTGATAACCCGATTTGGAAGAAAAGATGGCTGATGACAGGAAGGAGAAGAGGATTGTGTTAGTGGCTGTAGTGTTGCAGTTAATTGAGGTAAGAACTTCAAACTCTAGACTAAATTTAGATTGAATTTTGAATAATAATTATAAGAATTGATGTTCTGGAGAATTGAAAAATATGAATTATGAACTTGAATTGGAGAACCAATGTTGTTGCTGATTTTATTGAAAATTGGCTGAACTATCTCAACAATTAGATGAGATTTCTACTAAAGGCATCAGCAATAACATTAGCTTTTTTAGGATGGTAATGAATTCTTAAATCATAATCCTTTAACAGTTCTAACCACCTTCTCTGTCTCATATTTAATTTTTTCTGTATAAAAATATACTTCAAAGTCTTATGATCGGTAAATACTTCACACTGCACACCATATAAATGATGTCTCTAGATTTTTAGGGCAAAAATTACTACTACTAACTTCAAATTATGTGTCAGATAATTCTATTCATATGGCTTCAATTGTCTTGAGCCATAAGCCACAACCTTACCATGTTGCATCAATACACAACCAAGTTCTTTTTTAGATGCATCACTATATATTATGAATCCTTCATTTTCTGTTGATATATTAAGGTGTTGGCTGAACTTGGGATAGATAATGAAAGTGAAAAATAGTTAAATTGCTAGAGGTTCTAAAGTTTATGTTGAGGTTTAGCTAACCCTAAATAGGGCAAAATGGGATAGAACAAAAGTGAAAGCTAGAAGAGTTAAAGAATCAGCCTAAAAGTAAAGTATGCATAGTTTTGTTCATGCATCATATACTATTGTATTTATCAATGTTTACTAATGTTTTAAGAGAGGAAAAAGGCTCTTGAGAGGGGTGCTTGGGGTGAGTTAAGCATCAAGATGGTATAGTAGCTATCTTGAGGTGAGTAGATTTTTCTATCTAATCTTGGTGTTTTTCCTTATGGTATTTGTTATGAAAGAGACTAATATTAAAAAGTGAGTTTAATTTCTATTATTCCTCAGCATATGTATATATATATGCAAGCATGAAAACAAGAAGTGAATCTTATTGAAATATTATTAAAGAATATATATGTGTATGTATATCTAGTTTGAACAGAAGTTCATTTTGGGTTGGAAATATTTTTGAGTCAATTCTTCAATATTTGAAATTTAGTTTTCCAGCATTTGAAACTTTATTTAGCATTAGTATTAGTATTAACACCAACATGAGTATTTTATACAACATAAAAATAGTTGACACCACAAACAATAATAAACAACAGAAAATTCAGCATGTTCGGTGGGACTTATTAGCAGCATGCATTGCTACACATCGACTATCCATGGAAGTGGTGCTCTGTGGTGGTCGGCAGTAGCCCAGTAGCAACATAGTTCATTACATGGTTCATTCTTGTCTAGCATATTAAAGTTTTGAAAGTGTATCAGTAGTTTCAGCTCTATGTATTATATTCAGTATTACAGCTAAACATTTCTATTTTGCTATTGTTAGATGGTTTATCCACTCAATAAGATTTAGGTCTCATTCCCCCTCATTTTTTTTTACTTAGAGTTTTGGAGCATCTTAGCCAGCTATAGAAGTAAAATATCGGCATTTTTATTAGCACAAGTACTGAAAAAGACTGGCCATGTTAGTTAATAAGAAGGATATGTTTTGTGATATTTGGTATGTTTGAGGTGTTCATGTTACTTATGAAAGGAATATATTTTGAGCTATATTATATGTATTTGAGTTGTGAAAATCAGTAAATATTATATGTATTTTAGTTTTTTTGAACTATATATACAGAGCATAATATGATGAATAAAACCTTGGGTTTGATTTTGAGAGATGATGAGTTAAATTGAAATGCTTGTGTTAGTGGATTGAGAAGCTAATTGAATTAAATAAGATCAAGTTATCAAAAGATGGTTGAGATTTATAGTATCTTTAAAAAGATATTAATAAAGCTTAGCTCAGCTATAGTCTTGTTGTACCCTTGTCCGGTCTAGGGGTGAGGTGTTACACAGAAAGACTCCTCATGCCCAAGTGTTGGTGCCTAAGAGTTATCGCATCACAAAGCTTCCCTACGCATGCCCTTTTGGGTAAATCGCAATGCCTCCTTGGTTGTGCACTTGTTTTCTCACACCCCATAATTTCTCATGCACCTAAGAGTTAGACGCCTAGAGGTGTTGATGTCCAAAGAGTCTTTCACACCCAAGTCTTTGAGTAGTCAAAGAGTTTGATATGTCAAAGCCTTGATGCCTTGGGACTCTCATGTGAAAGAGTTCACATTATAGAAGGATCAAGCCTCACGCCTCTCTCTTTCGAGGTAAATCCTATGCCCCTCTTGTCTCATGCCCTTCATATCTGACACCCAAAGAGTTGGGATGCCTCATCCTCTTCCTCATGTGGGAAGGATTTCAAGCCCAAGTGTGGGCGCATGCCAAAGGAAGAGAGAGGGAGTACTAGATTTCTTTGAGAAGGAAATTAAGAAAGGCTGAGGAAAGTCCTAGATCCGTTTCTTCGCAAAGTATCTTGCGAAGAGGAAAAAAGATAAAATCCTTGAGAAAGTTTTCAATAATAAGAATAAAAAATCTACCATCAGAAAAAGGATCTCTATAAGGGAGCTAGCACCTTAATGGGATCAAACATCCTTGATCCAATCAGAGCATCATATGGATATATATAGAGGTCGGATGCTTGTGCAGCTTTAAAACATATGAAGATATCCACGATCATCAGATCACGGCATAGATCCACCCATGCAAAGATGATGATTTGATCTCACTTTATTATATTAATCTTATATCTTAAAAGCTATAAGGAAACCAAATTTTAAATGAGATCTTATGTATTTAATTAAAAATTAATTTCATGATTCTTTCCGCTGCACATGTCAACCCCTTTTTTAACATGATGTGTCAAAGGTTGATGTGATCAAATCTCCAAAGCAATTGGACTCCTAACAACCTTTGACAGTCAAAGGTTGATATGTCAAAAAGTCTAACACCAAAAGGAATTAGGATGCCCAAAGGAGATCGCGTCAAAAGGTTTGACGCCTCCCTTAAGAAGCCTCACGACACACCTTATCTAAATGCCTCAATCTCTCATGCCTTCCTCGAGAGGATGCCCGAAGAGTTTGGACACCTTAAGTTTTCTCATGTGAAGCACTTCCTCGTGCTCCAAGAGAATTAGCATTAAAGGTTTTGATGCTAAAAACCTTCTCACATGTGATTGGGTCACACCCAAGGGAGTTGATGGAAAGAGGGTGGATGTCCCATGGAAAAGGGGGCACGGTGTTCTATCTCACAGTGAGGAGAGAAACTAAAATCCTTGAGAAAAATTTTCAGTAATAAGGAATAAGAAAAAGAATCCGCTATAAAAGAGCTAGCATCTCAATGAGATCAGGAACCATTAATCAGATCAGAATCTTGTGTAGATACCTATAGAGGATGAATGCTTATGTGGCTTCAAGAGGATCCCAAAAACATCCGTGATCATCAAATTGCGGTAAAGATCTATCCATGCAAAGGTGACAATTTTGATCTCACTTTCTTTTATTAATCTTAATCTTAAAACTGAGAGATCTGGATTTTTCATGTTGTTTCGAGATGGGATCTTGCATGCTTAATCAAAAAATTATTTTTATTATTTTTTCATTGCACATTAATCTTAAATTTTTCTATCATTTTTAAGCTAATCAAAAGGAGAATCTGGTTTCAAGGATTTTATGATGAAAGATTTGATTTTGAAAGTAAATGATGACTATGATTTGAGGAAAAAGTGATCCTAATTTTTTGAGGACTTGAGCAAAAAATTTTGAAGATGATTTTTTTTTAGGAAGGAAGAATGTGATACCACAAAATCCTATCGCATGAATCTCAAAGCATCAAAAAAATTAAAAAAAGAGAAAAATAGAGAGAAGACTCATGTTAGGAGTCTTCTTCTCTTCTCTTCTATAAACTCCCGATCAGAATCGAAACCCCACACCAGGGAGGAGTCCACGGGGGGGATGGGGAGGAGTCAAGCATTGGATTCCAACTCCGATCGAGATCGAGTCTATGGAAGAGAGTCTTCTCTTTATTTTTCTCTCGTTTTTTTTGATGCTTTGAGATTCGTGTGATAGGATTTTGGGGTATCACAGGCTACTAGGAGCTAAGTTTGCATGGACTTGGATCTGACCTGATGAGACCCAACATAGATTGGGGCATACACAAAATCCATCAGCCATGAGTTGGGCATGGTTTCCAAATTAGGACCCCAGCTCCAATTAGATCAGGTATGAATCCCATCAACCCATCAAATAAATATAAAGGATATGATTTGTGTAGTTAAAATTATTTGACAAGTCCATCTATAGACTTGAAAACCTTACCTTGGGTTCAATCTGAAAGGAGAGTCATCTTAATCCCAACCCACCAAGTGAGGGTTGGTTATGAGTCCAAATCAGCTACATCATGTAGGGTTTAGGTCAAAGTTGGATCAAGACCTAGCTTAACCCAATTGCAAGCCTTTCGTGTGATGTTTTGCTCCACTTTCGCTGCATGGTAGCTTGGCCTGTAAGATAGTGTGAAGCTGCGTAGCCTCGCTTCATTTGGCCTTCATTTTTCTTCCAGTCACAGTCAGTTGCTTTATTGAGCCGTTTTGCTTTCGATCGGAATGTTTCAGGTGTGACAACCATTTCTATCTCAAGCTAGCTGTCGCTGAGCAACCGGACTCTGAATTAACCTGCTCTCTATGATGACAGCATCAATGAAAAGAAATAAATCATGTCATCCGATCCAATCCAATCTAAAGTAAAATTTGTATGGTCCCAAGTCCGGTCCAAAACGGGTTCAGTCGGGCCGGCCGGTTCAGTTCCAGCCACCTTATCTACATCCTTGGACTATAAGACCCATGTGTGATGGTAGAGAGATTTCCTTGAAAAAGGCAAATGGCCATGGTAGCGCTGTCCCCGCCAACCTTTGCGAGTGCATTTGTGCCCAAATTTTCCCCTCCCACTCTTCCCAATTCCTCCTCGCACTGGGCATCCACAAGCATCCAGCCAGGGAAAATCCAAGCAAAACTTGGTAACTGATGTGTTATATCAGCATTCATATGTGTATACGATAGTTTGATAGCAAAAAGAAGTGATAACTTCTGTCATGTAGACTCGTTAAAATAGTGCTTGCGAATTCTATAGGTGGGGGTGATGGCGAAGCTAAGCGTGCTGGAAAGAAGTTCATCACCAGAGAAGAACAACCGGATCAGTAAGCTTTCTCTGTCCTCCTTTTTCTGAAATAAAGTTTGTTAAATGGTTTTCTTTTCTGTTCTCTTCTTTTTGAAATAAAACGAATTTGATTGGTTTTTATCTCTATTTCCTAGAGAAATATTTTAGCAATGAATTTGTATGGCTTTCCTTTTCAGCTTCCTAACTAGCTCAGATGAATAAACCCACAAATAGGAGAAGTAATCAACATTAGAAACTTGAGCATTCCTTTTGATGATTAATAAGTTTATATATGCTATTTTACATACCAAAACGTATAGAGACTGCAACTAGTAATGTCAAAATAAGTAGGTTGTATGAGCAGCTCATAATTCAGTTCCCTTGCTAGTAAACAAACTGAAGAAAAGCTAGGCTTTGCCCCCTCATATTTGGCTCCGTTAAGCTCCCATATACTATGTTATTTTATTTTGAAGCAAGGAAATTTTGTTTCATATGGAAATTAGATGCATTTCAAGAGCTTAATAAACCTCATGCTCCCATCAGATTTCTTAAACAAATTGTCTATGAAAAGCATGATTTGTTTGAAATTAAAAGAGTGGACTGGATTACAAATGAGCATAATTAGAGTAATGTTTGGTTGCTTGAGTTTGGCTCTTTGTACTACGGGGGGCAGAAATTGTCTGTCTTGAAAACGCAACATAGTGCATCCCTGCTTTAGCTAGGTTGAGTGGGTTTTCTAGTTTGGGTCAAGTCATGGGCCGAATCTTTTGATCTGGTCTTTCAATGGATCGGTTACGTCTCAGAGCTTTTGCTTGACTTGGATTATACGCATAATTTTCTATTTAGATTGATGCAAATTAGATGAATCTGAGTTATTATTTTGAATATTAGTTTAATGACTAGTTGGCATGTCACGCCCCGGCTCCAAAGGCATACATGAGAATATCCAAATATCCAAAGGCAATCCGCCTCCGAACTTACACCCTTGAGTGCCCCATGACCGTTTGCACAATGGGGGATCGATATCCTCGGACATTTTCCCATAGCATTCGGGCAGCGGAAGTTCCTCCTGATCGCAATTGACTACTTCACCAAGTGGGTCGAAGCTGAACATTTGGCGAAAATTACAGAAGCTAAGGTATAGGACTTCGTTTGAAAGTCAATTGCCTGTAGGTTTGGCCTACCCAGAACTCTCATTACTGATAATGGGTGACAATTTGCTAGGGCAAGGTTTGCTGAATTTTGTAAGGATTTAAACATCTCCCATAACTTTACATCAGTAGCCCATCCGCAAGCAAACGGTGAAGCCGAGGTTACTAACAGGACTCTGCTGCAAGGAATCAAGGCAAGACTTGAAAGGGCAAAGAAAACTTGGGCAGATGAGCTTTATCATGTGTTGTGGGCATACCGAACTACCCAAAGACTGCCCATCAGGGAGACCCCCTTTGCCTTAGCTTTCGGAACAGAAGCCGTGATCCCCATCGAACTCAAACTTCCGTCGACATGAGTTGTGGCATTCAACAAGCAGCGCAATTCACAGGATCTCAAAGCCAACCTCGACTTATTAGAAGAAAAGCGGGAGACAGCTCAAGTTCGGATGGCCGCCTACAAGCAGAAAGTGGCCCGCTACTATAACTCCGGGGTCAAGAGCAAGGCCTTCAGAGCGGGGGACTTGGTACTTCGGCGAGCCGCTGTCTCACAACCTCAGAATCAAGGAAAACTCGCCCCTAACTGGGAAGGTCCGTATGAAGTCAGGGAGGTGGTTCGGCCCAAAACATACTATTTAAAAGAGCTCGGAGGAGCAGACCTTCCACGACCATAGAATTCAAAAAATCTACGAATGTATTACCGATAACTTTGCCTTAAATAAAAGTTTCTTTCATACTCGCATATCTTTTCTTTTGGTATGAGCTTATGACGACAGGAAGTAGCTCCTTCAGACAATCAAAATTAAGCATGTCAGGAACAAGAGGAAAATCTCGTCCTGACACGAACGAAGGCCCGGTTATTTAGAGACCGGATGGGGGGAGAGGCCCTTGCAACGGCCCTTATGTGCCCCCACAGCCATATTAGGAACAGGAGGAGAACCTCGTCCTAACATGAGCAAAGTCAAAGGCCCAATTATTTAGAGACCGGATGGGGGGAGAGGCCCTTGCAACGGCCTTATGTGCCCCCACAGCCATGTTAGGAACAGGAGGAGAACCTCGTCCTAACATGAGCAAAGTCGAAGGCTCGATTATTTAGAGACCGGATGGGGGGAGAGGCCCTTGCAACGGTCCTTATGTGCCCCCACAGCCATGTTAGGAACAGGAGAAGAACCTCATCCTAACATGAGCAAAGTCGAAGGTTCAGTTATTTAGAGATCGGATGGGAGGAGAGGCCTTTACAACGACCCTTATGCACCCCCACAGTCATGTTAGGAACAGAAAGAGAACCTCGTCCTAACATGAGCAAAGTTAAAGGCTCGATTATTTAGAGATCGGATGGGGGAGAGGCCCTTGCAACGCCCCTTATATGCCCCCGTAGCCTTGTTAGGAGCAGAAGGAAGACCTCGTCCTAACATGAGCTGAAATTGATTATGTCGGGAACAGGAGGAGAACCTCATTCTGACACAAATGAAGATCTGGTCTGATCGTTTGAGACCGGATGAAAGGAAAAGCCCCTCAGCAACTCCTCTACACCCCTACAATCTCGGTAGGAGCAGAAGGAAAACCTCACCCTAACACAAAAAAAAAAAGAAAAAGAGACGAGCTACACCAGAGAAAAAAAAATTGAACTACATCCAAGGTTCAAGGAACCTCATCTCAACGAGAAAGAAAATCTTTGTCAAAAATCTCCAGTCCCTAAAGGCGAATCAATACGGCGATGATCAGAAATCTTCAAACAACGTCGACATCGAATAAGACAGAAGACAAAAGAAGTTCGGTAAACGATGACTAAATGCAAGAATGGACAAAGTAATGAAAAATTTTCTTTTCATTTCATTAGTAAAGTGCACATTACAAAGCCTTTGAAGGCCGAAAAAAAAGAGCAACAAGAAAAGAAAGGAATACATAGAATAAAAGGTAAAAAAGCTCTAAGAAAGCTTGGCTTCTTCAGACTTCGAACTCTCGATTCCAGCCATCATCAAAGATTGCTTTAAGTACTTAACCTCTTCTTCCAGTCCCCCTTTTGCTTCCCCCTTCCATGAGATCAGGAAGTACTCGCAGTCGAAGATGTACCACAAGCGCGGCTCTGGGCGATCAAGGCGAAGTACAGTCGGATCTATCTCTTCTACCCTCGCTTTCTTCGCCGATCCAAAAGTTGCAGCGCCTTTCATCTTGTGGGCCTTGAGACTCCTGGCTAACATCCAAGCCACGTCTGCGTCCATATCTACAACAAAAGAAGATCGGCACAGCTTAGAAACAGAGTCACAAAAAAAAAGGGGGAGTTCTGGAACTAACCTAGGCTGGTTTGAAGGATGCAGAGATGCAGAGATTGGGACGACTCGAAGAATGCCTAAGGCCGAGAAGGACGCTGGGGAAGAACGGAACTCTCAGGAAGAAGGAGGGACCGAAGAAACTTCCAGGCAAAGTGAGATCACTGAAGGAGGGAGGCGGGTTTAAATAGGCGACGAGATCTGACGCAATAATGACTGCAGATTTTCTCTGGCCGATCTATAACCGCCGCGTTGCCCACTCATCGTGGTAGGTGGCTAAAGGCGGCTGACAACTGATAGAACTATTATTGCATTGTATCTAGAGCAATGCTCCAGCAAAAATTTTAAAAAAATCTTTTTGGATCACCTCGATTTGAGAAGGCTCCAGCACCAGTGCACCAAATGCCAAAATATCTGGAAGCATCGAGTACGAAAATTGAGGGAGGCAACTTCAGCTGTGAAATTTTTTTTGTACTTCCTTCATTCGAAACCCGTACTCGAAAGTAGGGGGACTGATGTTGGGTATAAAATAACCCCAGCCGAAGTTTGTAAAAGGTAGACCCTTCCAGGGCTCTTCCAACTTCCGACCTTATGTGGCATCTTTTCGAACTCCCCCGACCGTCCGAGCTTCCGTAATATCATTCAGACTTCTCTGATAATGAGCTCCTCCATTCATCTACCGGGCGGCTCCAAGCACTTTTCGAGCTTCACTATCAGCCGATTTTCTACAGTGATCGACTATTCTCTGAACCTCTTCCAGACTTCTTCCGACCATGAATGACTTTACTCCGAACTTCTTCCGGGCTTCATCAATGTCCGAGCTTTTCCAATAACAGGACTTCTACAGTAATCAGATTCTATCTAAGTTTCTATGATGGTCGACCACCTTTCGGATTTCATCGGAGCTCCAACGAGAGCCGGATCCCAGCCGAACTTCTACAGCGGATGGATTCCAGATGAACTCCTACATGGACGGACTCCACCAACTGGATCTCTACTCCAAACTTCTTCCAGACTTCGTCAATGTCCGAGCTTCTCTAGCAGCAGGACTTCTACAATAAGAAGTCTCCATCCGAACTTTCACGACAACTGATCTTCGTCTGAACTTCAACAGCAGAATTGAATCCCGGGCTCCTCCAATGTTCGACCTTCAACAGTGTCCTCAAGACTCCTCCAGCAGACGAACCTCCATAACGCCATCCGAACTCCACTGTCGGTCGACCCTCTATCGAATTCCTCAAGAAACTGGACCTCTCTGGCGGACAGTCCACAGATGAGTTTCTACATCAGGCAAAATACAGATGGACTTCTCTAGCAATCGGACTTCTACCAGACTTTTCTAACAAAAAATCTCCATCCGAGCTTCTACAGCAGATGACTTTCACCTGCAGCATCAGCGCCGAAGGCACCCGACAATAGTGGACTCGTCAGCAACCTCGAAAATATTCGAGCCTCTCTTAGATTGCTGAGACAGAGAGCCATTCTGCTCCATCAGACATTCCAACCGAGCTTCAGCCATCAGGCCCGAACTCTTTGGCAAGTCACTGAAGCAAAATTCAGTGCAGGGGTAAAATGATAATTTTAAAACTTTTTCAAAATTATGATTTTACAGTAGAAAAATATTAATTAATCTAATTAATTAATATAAATTTATCCTATACTAGGATCTAAACATGATATATAGTATGCATGTATTTAAATTTGAAATTCAAATTCGAACAGTAAAAACTTTACTATAATGTGTTCATAACACAATACCTTTGTGCGGGTAGAAGATCGCTGTAATCTAATCACTGTCAGGAGAGTCTGATCATCGCGATGCAGCCACATAGCATGTCTGATCTCTACGGATCGTCCACATGAAGCTTCCAGTCTGATTGACTCTGCACGAGTGCTAGCTCGTTGTAGAGCTCTTTTGACGGCCGATGCTGATCGAACTCCTTCGATCGATGTCTGTCGATTTTTCGGATGCTCCGGATCATCAACAAACATGCTTGAGAAAATGTTGAAGATCTTCTTAAGATTTTATGGACTCACGACACTCGTATCTCACTTTCTCACTTCCCGAACCCCAGGCTAAAACTCTAGGGAACTCACCGGAAACCTTGCACCCACTTTTCTTTCTTTTCTTTCTTTTTCTCTTGGAAGGATATGGACTTCCTTCTCATGCACAAGACTTCTCACATCCCAAAATTTTTCTTCAAAAATCTTCTTCTTATTGCATGCCCCACTCTTATCCTCCTTTTATAACAACGTCAAATGTCTTATCCAAAAGAAAGGATAAAGATGAGTAATTGCACATTTAAATTCAAATCAAATTTTGAATTCAAATGGATACCAACTCATCTCTTATCTACTAAAGGCGTGAGGCATGGCTTAAATTGTGCATGGAGTGATTTCATGAAAAATTTTTTCTCATGTAATAAATGGAGCGTAAAAAAAGGGATAAGGTGCAAAGATTGATTGCCCATTCAAATTCAAACTTTATTTTGAATTTGAATGGCTAACTAATCATCCTTATCCATTCATATGGCACATTAAAGTGGGGCGTGGAGAGGGCTTGGCGTGAGAAAATAATTCATGAGAAGTTCCTTCTCATGAATTCAAATGGGTGCAATGGAAGTGAGGTGGCGCATGGAGATTGGGTCAAGGTGGTTTAATTATTTAAACCAACCTAATTGAACCAAATAAGTTAGATCCAATTAGACTAATTTAAACCTAACTAAATTAGGCTTAATTAGGCTCAATAAAATCCTAATCAAATCAAAAATTGATTAAGTCCAACCTCTGATCAAATCAAGGATCAAACCATCTCGATGATTAAGTCAACTCTTTACCTAATCAGGTCAAACCCAACTGAATCCAATTCAATTAGACTTGATCCAAAAATAATTACTCAATCAAATTGAGTTAATTAGCGATCAAATCACTAATTAAACTTCTCATAAATACTGAGTCCAAATCCGATGGGCAATCAGGCATCAGAATTCATCGATATGTAATCCTGATCAAAAAGTCCCAACCAGTGGGACTCTTGACCCTGGTACCCATAATGTGCGGAACTCATGATCAGAGAATCCTGATTCTCAATCACTGAGTCCTAAACATGTTGAATTTTACATCAGCTATCAGATCAGATAGGAACCTCTAATGTGTGTGACCCCGCAAGTTTGAACCTAAGCCGGTAGCACAGAAATCAATTTCTGTACTAATTGAAGTGACCATCTAGCAATGGTACCCGACATCTAGATAGGTCGAAGAGTCGCAATCGCAACACTCAGAACCTACATGAATATGGTTACTGTATAATTCATCCTTTTGACCCCTGTGTTTAGGACAACTCAGGGTTAAACTGTCAACCCTGATCAGATCATTCGAATCATGCTCAACTCAAACAGTCATGTGATTCCTCACAAGGACTACCCTGACCAAGATTTTGCTAAATTGAAATACGACTGTACACAGCTCCTAAACTGGAGTGGTCAATCCCATCTTGACACATGCACCGACAAGTCAAGTACTTGACTACACCCAGCAGCCTTCCGTCACTGAATTAAAAATTCAGATAGTCCAGTGCCTAAGTGCAGTGAGTTGCTTGCAAGTCACCGTGGCGGTCTCAGGTCGGAGGGATATTTATACCCATATTCCATCGGAGCAAATCTTGATAGTAGAAATAGCTCCAGAGTCAGTCACGTTCAGTGCAGATGTACCCTTACATCTCACCTGTATGCCATACCAGTGTCTCCACACTCATTGGTTAAGAGGACAACCAACCTATATGGCACACAATGACCTATGCTTGATAAATATTATCATCCTTGGTAACAACGTATCATTTGGTCACGAACAGATTTAAGGACTAAACGATAAATCCTCCTTTGTCGAGTCTAAATAGTCCTAAGGACTTCACCACAACATAGGAGTTCATTAGAAAATGAAATATTTTGTGATGAAAAATATCAAAATAATTTTTATTAATTTATAATTTATGTATAAATATAAAAATGAGCACAACCGTCAACAGGCTGACGATTGGCTTTGGGACACTATTTCCAACAATCTCTCACTTGGCCTAAAGCTAATCGGTGTAGTATCTAATACCCATCTTCGACTTGTAGTTGTCGAACTCCTTCACCGCAATGGCTTTAGTGAATGGGTCAGCCAGGTTCTCCTTCCCATCGATCTTCTGAAGATCGACGTCACCTCGATCCATAATTTTTCGGATGAGATGGTAGCGGCGCAGAATATGCTTCGTCCGCTGGTGTGCCTTTGGTTCCTTCACCTGAGCAATGGCTCCAGAGCTGTCACAGTAGAGCAAAACTGGACCAACAAGGGAGGGTGCTACTTTGAGCTCGATGATGAATTTTCTCAGCCACACCGCTTCTTTGGCAGCATCTGATACGGTGACATACTTCGCCTCGCAAACTGAATTAGCCACTGTGTGCTGCTTGAAACTTTTCCAGCAGATAGCCCCACCATTAAGGGTAAAAATAAATCCCGACTTATTTTTACTGTCATCATGATCAGACTGAAAATTAGAGTCTGTAAACCCTATAAGTCTCAAGTCTGATTCACCATAAACAAGCCACTGGTCCTTAGTATTTCTTAAATACTTCAGGATGGTTTTAACAACCTTCCAGTGATTCTCCCCTGGATCAGATTGGTATCTACTCACTACCCTTAGTGAGTATGCCACATTTGGTCGTGTACATGTCATGGCGTACATGATAGATCCCACTGTCGAAGCATATGAAATCCTACCCATACACTCTCTCTCTTGAGGTGTTGTCGGACAATCCCTCTTCGAGAGAGAAATTCCATGACCTATGGAAAGATAGCCTTTCTTGAAATTCTTCATGCTGAACCTCTTCAGCATAGTATCAATGTACGTGGACTGAGATAAATCAAGCAACCTTTTAGATCTATCCCTATAGATCCTCATCCCTAGGATGTAGGAAGCTTCTCCCAGATCCTTCATGGAGAACTGTGATGACAGCCAAATCTTTATTCCCTGTAATGTAGGGATATCATTCTCGATTAAGAGAATGTCATCCACATACAATACAAGAAATACTACTACTGGACCATTAGCCCACTTATAAATACATGGCTCTTCTCCATTCTTAACGAAGCCATACGTCTTGATCATCTTATCAAAATGTATGTTCCAACTCCGTGATGCCTGCTTAAGTCCATAAATGGACCTCTATAGCCTGCACACCTTAGACTCATCTATAGATGTGAATCCTTCAGGTTGTATCATATACACCTCTTCATCCAGCTCTCCATTTAGGAAAGTTGTCTTCACATCCATCTGTCAGATTTCATAGTCCAGATGAGCAGCTAATGCAAGTATAATCCGAATGGATTTGAGCATTGCCACAGGAGAAAATATCTCGTCATAGTCTATACCATAATGTTGACGATATCCCTTGGCAACCAAATGGACTTTATAGATTTTCACCTTTCCGTCTACGCCCCTCTTCCTCTTGAAGACCTACTTACACCCTATGAATTTTAATCCTTTGGGTGGGTCAACCAATGTCTACACATCGTTGACCTTCATGGACTCCATTTCAGATTTCATGGCTTCTAGCCATTTCTCAGAGTCGGGTCTCTGCATTGCATCCATGTAGGTGATCGGATCCTCATCGTTTTCATCAAGTTCGATAATATCATCGTCTCAGACCAAAAAACCATAGTATCTGTCCGGTTGACATGGTACTCTACCAGATCGCCTTAAGAGTGCTTGAACAATGGGCTTCGGATCTGATCTAATCAAATCTGGTTCAGGTTCAGCAACTTGTGTCAATTTTTCCACCTATCGAACTTCGTCAAGTTCGACCTTAGAGGCAACAGTCCCTTCACCAAGGAACTCCTTTTCTAAAAAGATTGCCTTAAGGCTGACAAACACATTTTGCTCATCAGCTAGGTAGAAGTAATACCCTTTGGTCTCTTTTGGGTACCCTATAAAATTACACTTGTCAGACCTAGGTCCAAGCTTGTCCATAATTAAACGTTTAACATAAGTCGGACACCTCCAAACCCTAAGGTGCGAGAGTACTGGCTTACGTCCTATCCATATCTTATATGGCATTTTGGTTACAGACTTACTCAGAATTTTATTTAGAAGGTAACAAGCTGATTCGAGCGCATATCCCCAAAGGAAGATCGACAGACCAGCAAACCCCATCATAATCGAACCATGTCCAACAAGGTCCGATTCCTCCTTTCAAATACACCATTATGTTGTGGTGTTCTAGGAGGAGTCCACTGAGAGAGAATCCCATTCTCTCCAAGATATGTCAGAAAATCATTGGAAAGGTATTCACCTCCTCGATCAGATCGAAGAGTTTTAATACATTTTTCAGTTTATTTTTCTACCTCATTTTGAAATAGTTTGAACATTTCAAATGACTCCGATTTATGCTTCATTAAATAGACATACCCATACCTCGATAGGTCGTCTATGAAGGTTATGAAGTAGAAATATCCACCTCTTGCACTTGAGCTCATGGGTCCACATACATCAGAATGTACCAAACCCAAGAGTTCACTGGCTCACTCACCTTTTTCAGTAAAAGGTGATTTGGTCATTTTACCAAGAAGATAGGACTCATAGGTTGGAAGTGATTCACAATCACCTACTTCAAGAATTCCTTCTTGAGCCAACCTGTTTATCCTGTTCTTATTGATATGACCTAGCCTACAGTGCCAAAGGTAGACTTCTGACACATTATCTATTCTAGGGCATTTATCGGAGGTTTGAACTACATTAACAGGTTGTGATAGAAAGTAAATTCTATTATTAAGTTGTCCAACAAACATTATAACACCATTCAAAATGATATTACAAATATTTTTTTTTATTAAAAATTGATAACCGTTCATGACCAAAAGGCCTACAGAAATAATATTTAATAAAAAGCTTGGACAATAGTGACATTCACTCAGAATTATGTTTTGAGAATTGATTACAAGGTTCATGATTCCTAATGCTAGAACTGAAACTTTGCTTCCATCTCTAACGTTCAGGAATCTCTTGCCTTCATCAAATCTCCTACTGACCTGCAGATCCTGCATCGAATTCAAATATGATAAGGGCTTCCGATATCCAATACCCAGGCAGTAGTATCACAAATAGAAAAGTTGCAAGGTGTTATCATATAAGTACCTTGCTTCTTCTTCGGCCTGTTCGGGTCTAGGGAAGCAATGTATAGAGGACAGTTCCTCTTCCAGTGCCCCTGCTTCTTGCAAAAAAAGTACTCCGCCTGGCTCTGGTCGGGCTTGCGCTTCTTGATCTGACCCTGTGCAGACATCCCAGCATGCAGCTGCATATTCTTATTCTTCTTCTTCTTGTTCTTCTTCTTCCCTTTCTTAAAGGGTCGACGACCAGAAGAAGACCCTCCCACAACATTCACCAACTCCTTATGGAGCTGGTGATCCTTCTCAAAGTTCTGCAGCAACCCCAACAAGCCATGGTAGTTCACTGCAGGCTTTGTCATCCGAAAATGAGTAAGAAAGGGGAGGAAGGACTTGGGCAATGAATAAAGGATCGCATCCTTACCAAGCTACTCGTGCCAAGGAAAGCCCAATTTATTTAGGCGCTCAATTATTTCGATCATGTATAGTACATGATCAGTGACTGAGGCTCCATCCCTCATCCGAGCAATGAAAGTGGCATAACTAATTTTGTGCCTTTCAATATCGTCAAGCGTGCCAAAGGAGTCATTCAACATTTGAAGCATCTCCTGTGGCTGGGCATTCTCGAACCTGCAGCTGAACTCATCATTCATTACCGCCAGCATAATGCACCGAACGATGGTGCGATCGTTGAGCCACTTCTGATAAGAGGAAAAAATATTTGCATTAATTAAAATAATATTTATAATTAACAAAAATGGCTTTTAGGGCATAAACTACCCTAGCAAACTTGATGCTACACCTCTACTGCCATATCAACTAGCTAGGTGAAGATGCAGCCCTAGCATTAATAGACATGATGCTAGGTTGGATCAGGCACTACCCAAAGATATTGATAATGTAGAGCCTTAAGGTAGTGTGATCATCAATTTTTGGATCCAAAAGAAGGGAAGAAGGGAGGTTCTTTACCTAGTAGGGATCACAAAACAATAAGATGATCATGCTAATTCTACAAGAATTCGGGCTTTTAATGATAAAAAATTTGGTCACAATTTTTTTATTTTCATCATTAAAAGATTTTGTGATCAAAAATATTTTGTCACTAGGTGTTCACTAAAGTTAACGTGGCTAAAAATTTTAGTGACTAAAATATAGAGTCATAAAAAAATTACTACATGAGTGATGAAATATAAATGGTCATTAAAGATTAAAATTATTGATATTAATAAGTAATGATATTTAATATAAAGTATTTTTTAATAATATATTCAAATATTGTTATAATTGATAGTTTTATTGATGATATCATTATTTTATTATTAATATATAAAGTTTTAGTGATAACATAATGTATTAGTATTAAAGATATAGATTTTTAATTACCATTCTACAAGCTCAATAATTAATAATATATACTTATAGTAACTATTTTAAAATATCATCACTAAAGATATATACTTTAGTAATGAATCATAAAATCATTATTCATATATTGACTAATATTGAGTTCATTATCAAAAATTATAGCAACATATTATATCGACTAAAGATATAGAGTTTGAATGAGTACTTTATTAGTTCACTATTAAAAGTTTACATATGAAGTGACCATTTAAAATATTATCCCTAAAGATAAATATTTTAGTAATGAATTATAAAATTATCAATTAATGATTTGACCAATATCAATTTTGACACTAAAATTATAACAACATACTATGTTGACACTAAAAATATAGATTTTTAATGACTATTCTATAAGTTTGTCATTAAAGACATATATCTACAGCGATCATTTTTAAAATATCATCACTAAAGACAAGTTTTAGTGATGAATTATTAAATCATCACTAGTGAGTTGATCAAAATTGATTTTGGTGCTAAAATTATTTTTTTTATCTTAAAAAAGCTTTATTTAATGACTAATGCTTTGTGACAAAATAAAAAATAGTCATTAAATTTATATATTTTGTGATGACATCTTATTTTGTCATTAAAGATATTGGCCAAAATGGATTATCATGATCATTTTTTATTTTTGTCACTAAATATGAGACTTTTAGTGACTATACTTGAGTTTTGTCAGGTCAAAACAATTTTGACACTAAAATTATAACAACATACTATGTTGACACTAAAAATATAGATTTTTAATGACCATTGTATAAGTTTGTCATTAAAGATATATATCTACAATGATCATTTTTAAAATATCATCACTAAAGACAAGTTTCAGTGATGAATTATTAAATCATCACTAGTGAGTTGATCAAAATTGATTTTGGTGCTACAATTATTTTTCATCTTAAAAAGGCTCTATTTAATGGCATGTTTTATGACCAAATGAAAAATAGTCATTAAATTTATATATTTTGTGATGACATCTTATTTTGTCATTAAAGATATTGGCCAAAATTGATTATCATGATCTTTTTTTATTTTTGTCACTAAATATGAGACTTTTGGTGACTATACTTGAGTTTTGTCACTAAAAGTTTGTCACTAAAATTTTGTATTCTTGTAGTACCTTCAACTAGAAAGGGGAAGAAGGGAGAAGAAGAAAGGGGCATTTTCATCCTAAAATATACAATGACTTTCCTAATGCCCAAAATAAAATTTTCATCCTGATCTATTGACAAAATCATAATAACTCAGATGTTTGTTACAATATAGCTTAATATTCTCTGGTTCAATTTATAAATAATGATAAGAAAATCTTTTGTATATGATTTCAATGTATGTTGAGTGTGATTTGATCTTTTAGAAAGATATATACCAATTTAATGCTCATTGACATGCTTTACTAGCTATGATAGGTAGGGGTCTCTATAGAGGTCATAAGATTTAAACTCAAGTTTTATGTATAAAAATAAAACCCACTAAGCTTTTGCACTTGGTTTGGGTCTCAAATTTAGAAATGGAATTATATTGGCTTGGTTTGGGTTTAGGTGAATCCATATACATAATGGATATATGTGTGTGTGCGGGTATGTGTTTATATTTTTCTTTTTCTTTTTGTCGGCCGTAAAAAATTCAAGTAGAGAGTTGTTAAGCCATAATCCATCTTGTCCTACCAAATTTCTATGTCATGTGCGGATATGGTTAGTAGTTGTTACCAATAAATTAGTCTTTTTATAATAGATTTGTTGTGGTTTAACAAATACCCAGCTTGATATCGTTGGATTTTTTTCCCTTCATCATGTTTTCTAATTACATGGATGCTTAGCTAACAAGATTAATAATTGAAAAGATACCTTCATCTAGGGTATAATATTTTATTTTTATTTCATTATATTTTTTATGTTTCACAATTAATGTGATAGTATTTTGGATGTATTAAATAATCTGGATAAATAGTCCAAAATTGTGGCAAATGCTTTATTAAATACCAAACTTCTACTCGAAACTCAACCTAGAATACAATATTTTTTGGGTATAATATTAGACCCAAAAGATATTGTATTTTGGATCTAATATTGGATATCATTTTAGAGTTTTGATTAGATTTGAGTTGGTGTTTGGGTTTAACTTATATATTTTGGGTTTGGGAATGGATGAGTCGGAACTTATCATGAACCTGTTCCCCTGACACCCATGATGATGAGATTTAATTCTCTATAATGAGATGACTAGATGGTTGTTAAGCAAAAACATCTCAAAGTTTTGACAATAATTAGCATGTGCGAAAACTGCATTAGAATCTTTTCCCAAGGATGTCACTAAAAAGCTTGTATCTTATAACTTTCAAGAATTGTAGAGTTTGGATGATATATCGTAACTCACTGATGTTTGAGCTTTGAAATGCAGGTACTGGCAGACAGCAGGGGAGAGAGAGGGAGAAAATCCAATGAAGACACCTTTGCCTTACATCATCATATTTGGCTGGTCCACACCCTTTGTCATCCTTGCAATCGCTTTTGCTAATGGCTGGATCAAGATGCCAATGAGGTGAATAACTACAAGACTCTGAGAGCAAAAGAAAGAACTGCAAACCAACCACGTCCTAACAACTTTACTAGACTCTGAGCTTGAAGTTTACCCATGATTGCTTTTTTTAGTAAGCATCTATAATTTTTCTTTTATTATGTATATGCAGTTCCTTTGTAACAATCTCTCATAAATAGTTGAATGTTTTTATTAGTCAACAACAAATGTTTGCTCAAGCAAAAAACTATAGATTAAAATGACAAGTTAATGAAAATTGTGCAAAGAATCTCTACATCTATTAAATGCAAACTCAACCCGTCTATAAAATTAAAGAAAATTAGAAGAATATCCAGTGTGACTAAAAAAAAGTTATCTAATCTGAGTGTATTAAACATATCTATATATGCTAAAGTTGTCTTATGCTTAGAAACATCTAATATTATTTTATGAAAACTCAATAACACAAAGATGCCCATTTATAGCCCTCATGTAGAAATTATTTTAGATAAATTATTTAACCCCACACAAAAATTATTTTGTAGAAGTATAGAAATTCTTAAAAATATTTAAAGCCATCCATTTAGAGTCCCCATGTAGTAACCTCATGCATCACCATGCAGGACTCCTCTTAATTATTTTAAAAATTAACTATAAGGAGAAATTATTTGAATCAAGCAATTAAGAAATTTCTTTGAGGAGAAAAAGTTATTTTAGGAATCCTACTTTTTCATTATTTTAGGAAATATTTTCCTCAATGTAAAATTTTCTTAATTAGTTTAGGAATCACAAAAACTCTTATTAATTATTTTAGAAAACATATAAATTCATCTTCACTATTTTTAGCCAAGGCCTATTCAAGAAATATAGAAATTACTTTACAATGCAGACATTTTATGAAATATTTAAAGCCTCCTGATTAGAGTCTTTACATATAGGAAGTTGTTAGAAATATTAAGGAAAATTATGAGGCCTTTCATTTAGTAATTTTGTTAGAGGGAAGAATTATTTCAGGATGCCAACTTCTTAATTATTTTAGGAAATATTTTCTTCCACATAGAATTTTCTTAGTTATTTTAGGAAACATAGAAAATATTATTAATTATTTTAGAAAATGCAGAAACTCTTCTTAGATAATTTTTGTTGAGCCCTATTCAAATTTGATGTGAAAAAAAAAAATCCTTAAAAAAAATGTGCCAATCTAGTAGAAATTTTTAATTCTTTTAGGTAGGCATGGAAACTCATAATAATCATTATAGAAAACATAGAAACACTTCTTAATTATTTTTGGGTACATTGCATGCATACCCTCCTAAACATCCAAATTTGTATAAATATCCATTCAAAATTGATATTTGTATGTATACCCTCATAAAATATTTATTTTGCATGTATATCCTTCTTTTTTCTTTTATTTTTTTGCATATATACCCACATCATTTGATATCGTTAAAGAATTAATAGTTTAAAATTTAAATGATTAAAATATCCTTATGAATAGATGTGCAAAAAAAAATTATAAGAGTATATATATAAATAGTAATTTTATAATAATATTCATATAAATTTAAATATTTAAAAAGATATATACATAAAAAATTTTAATTTAATTTTTATCTATTTCATCTAAATATATTCGAACTCTCTTACTCTATAATGTAGTAATATATTACATAATATTATAATATGATGATGATATTATCTAATATTTTATATATTAAAATATTATATTATATTTTATTTTTATACAAGATGGGATGATTATGTCCATCTTATAACAATATGATATACCCTATATACTTCATAAAGATATTTTTGATAAAATTTTTTAAAATAAAATATAATAAATTTATAAATTTTTATTGTTACATGACATCCAAATTCACAACTATGTATGTCCTAGAAGTCAATCTCGACTGACATATATTATATTACTAGGATATGATTTTATACTTAATGGACAGTTATATTACCATTCATATTTTATATGTCCATGAATCATTTGAGAGATTAATAAGATGATGACACATATTCTCAAAGAGTTAAAAATTTGAGACATATGTCATTGATGGTTAATTTTTAAATTATACCTGATCATCAGATCATCATGGGGATGGTGATTGATCCAGATAGATCAGTGCACGGATCACTTCTTTCAGATAGATGAGTCTCGAGTCTGCAGTGCAGTGACACTGGAGCGAGAGTGCAGGTGATTGTTAGAGAATAACTAGCACTGAGCGTGACCAACATGAGAAGTTATATGGATGTCTGCTCACTTGTTAGTGACTTTCTCGATGCTGCAGTAGTGTGTTTGGTCCTTTGACCTGCGGTGCTACAACTGCTCGCAGTGAGCCTGCTAGAGTTTGACTACACATAAATATTGACTCAATGAGTCTTTGTAGTGGATGTTGGTGATAGTTAGTCCACTGTAGGAGTAGGGTGTGCACCTAGATGGAATCTATCGATCCCAGCAGAGGAGAGTAGTCCTATGGGATTTAAGAAGTTGAGTCCTTAAGTCTATGGCTATAGCAGTGTGATTGATGAAAAAATATTTTCATAAGAATCATACATGGACTCGAGCTAATTGAATCTATCATATGATCGATGATGAGGTTTGATAATTTATCCATGACCTGTCATTTGATCGAGAATTACGATAGAGAGACTGTATCATATGTTAACTGCACCTAGAGATTCTTCACTTTTTATTCTGCTGGATTGCCACTACATACTGCTAGATGTCACTGTTGGATTATAAAACCTACGAGGATCATCTTGATGATCGATGATCTTTGATGGACAAAGTTGGAATGATTTCAACCCATTGAAAAGAATTTTAATGATATGGTGATAGGGATCACAATATATCTCACTATCAGATAGAATAGAATCTATGGAGTCATACACAAAGAGGCTTTTAACTGATCAGATAGTTGAATTATGATTATGAATTATAATAAAATTTAATTATTAATTTGATTTATGATTAATCTAATACAAAAGTTATAATTAAGTAACTTGCTAAAGAGTTAGTGAGTTATAGGAAGATTAATTAACAATTAGATTACTAATTGATTCAATTTGATTGATCAATGGGATTTGCATCGAGTCTAATTGAATTAGATTCAATTTGACTTGATATGGATTTGATTTGATCAAGCTTAATTGGGTTATTAGATAATCAAATTGCATGAGAGAATAATTTTTTGTTTGATTAGGATTTGAGTTTGACTTAATTCCTAATTAGACTAAGATCTGACTAAGAGATTTTTGGGTTCCTATTTGGACTAGGAATTCTCCTCTAATTAGCTGACATCTAATTCCTAATTGGATTAGATTTTAATCTAAATACTTTGGTTTCCTAATCAGATTAGGATTTTAATCTATTTAAATCTAATCAAGTTCTAATATGATTAGGATTGATTAGAGTTTTATTTGTTTTAAATCAGCCACCTAAAGAGGAGTCCTAATCACTTAGGACTCCATCTCTCCATGCACCATAAGGAAGCCTCATGCCTATTTGTTTTTGCACCAACCTTTTCATGCCAAAAACTTCATCATGTGCTCTTCCTATCTCACAGTGTTAGCATGTAAGAAAGTGGCACAAAAAGGAAAAGGGTGGGCAGCATAAATCAAGAGTCCTAGGATTGTTGGACTCTTATCTCTTTAACCAAAAACCCTATCTACTCCCTATTTAAATATGGGATCATATGAGGTGAGAACAAGGGGTTGATATTGATCAGATTAAGATGCCTAAAATTAGAGGAGGCATGCGTGAAAAAAATCAAAGGAAGAGAGATGCGGTATCCCAAGGGAAGGCATGAGGTTTGTTTGTTCTTGTCTTTTCTTTCTTACCAACAACCAAAAGTTGGTTGTTAGGGCCTTCTCTCTCCATCTTTTGTCCAAGTTTGGACATTGATTTTTTTTCTTGTTTGTCCAAGAATTGGACATATATTGTTAGATCTCTAGCATAGAGATTTTATGAATGGATTTTATGAAGAAAGAGAAGAAAGTGTTCTTCTCATGATCTCTAGCGTAAAGATCATCATCCTTCTATTCTCTTCTTCTTCTTTAAGAGGGTCTTGAGAGAAATGAAGTTTTCAACTATCAAGATACGATCTCTACACGGAAGCTAGCATCTCAGTAAAATCAAAAAGCTTTTGATCAGATCAAAATCTCATGTAGATACTCATAGAGGTCGGACACTTGTGTGGTTTCAAAGAACCTTTGGAAGACATCCACGATCATCAATTCACGGTGTAGATCGACCTGTGCCAAAGTATGAAGATTAGATCTTCTCTATTTGATTTCTATAATTGAATCCTATCTCACATATATTGATCTTATTTTATGGTTTTAAGATTTGATCTTATGCATGCTTACATTAAATTAGATTTAATCTAAATTTTTAATTTTTGCTGCATACTTATTTTAAAATTTTTTCATGTATGAAATCATAAAATCACAATAGTGGTATCAGGGCCACGTCATTAAGATTGAGATCAAAAATCTTTAAAAAAAAATTTTAGATCTAAAAATTTTTGATGTTGTTCTGACATAAGGTTATCCTGGTATAATTTATTATGCTGTATGGTTATCCTAGAATGATATCAAAATTTTTAATAAAAATAAAATTTTAAATTTATTTTTTTATTATATATATGATATATATTTTATTATTAAGATCTGAAAAGAGTTTCGAGATTGATTTTGATTCATATATATGATATATGAAAGTATGTTTAGGGCTGAAATCAGTTTCTATGACCTAAATTTTATTCATGTATATGATATATGATTGTAAGTATAATCTGAAAAATTATTTTGAGTTTAAAATTTATTTTTTATGTAAAGAATTTAGATCTAAAAATTTAAATTTAAGATCTGAAATTAGTGTTTGTACATGAGGGATTGGTCATGGGTAGATCTAATTCGGTCATGTAATTGGATTATATCTAAGATTTCTGATTTGATCATAATGGATCAAAATTAATTTAGCAATTGATCAAATTAAGTCAAGTATTGATTAAGATTAGGTCAATATAGCTTTAGATCATATAATTATTATTGATCGAATCAATTGATACCCATACATAGAATCAATTAATCTAAGGACCTAATTTGGCTCTATGGCTCGAATCTGATTCAACTAAGCTAACTGATGTGTAGTCGTTGATAGCACCAAAAATAACTCTACTCACTACGTAGGTAGGATGAGTCAAGATCATATCCTCAGGGACCTTGGGGTAAGTTGAGATTGCAAAATAAAAGAAAGAAGCATTGTTTTTGATTTAAAAAATAAATTATCTTAAAATTGATGTAATTAGGAAATAAAGAACTCAGGAGTTTTGAATTAATTTTGCACTAGTAGAGTTGTATCTCTTTTTTAATTAAATAGATGTGATTAATCTTAGAAAAAATACCTATCTTTCCTCGACACGCCCCGTAACCGTAGATCATGGTGCATCTCCGAAAAGTACTAGGTAAACAACTCTTCTTTCCTCGGCACATCCCGTACCCGTAGATCACGATGCATCTTCGAAAAGTAAAAGTTGTTCCTAATATTAATCTAACAATAAAGCATAAATAAAAGCATATAAAAGAGAGCAAATAAAGAACTCATGATGATTTAAATAAAAAGCATAATCTTTATTGCATATAAAGAAATACAAGAAAGTTTAGAACAATAAACCATCTCTGTGTCGTTACAAAATTTCTTCTCCACTCTCGAGACTACTAGCCTAGCTGCTCATGAACTAGTCCCTTTCTATTCCTCTATGCAAGGCTCTAAAAGAATTTCTGGGCTTCCCCTCTAATGGGAGTACAAAAGTCTTTTTATAGGTGTTAGGAGGGAGGAGTTTTACATGATTTTTCGATGTGGGACTAAAAAAAATGCTAAAGACTAAAATATGGATGGATGAGATGAAAAGATCATAAATAAATAAAGAAAATACAAATCTTTTCTCTCAAAGTATTTTTAAATATTAATTTTTTTCCTTTAATAAGTATTTGTTCGTCCGCCAGCAAAAACTTTCCGCGAACCCACCTGCCGCGCGCCCGCTCGTCGCACTCGCGCCTACACCTGCACGCCCACACCCGCGTGATGCCGTGCCTGTGCCCACGCTCACCCGTGCGCCCACGCGCTCACGTGCTCACCCAGGAACACTACCACGTGAAACATTCTTTTTATATTCCAAAAAGAAACTTTTGTTTCTTCACAATGACGTCTATATCCTTTTAGATTCCTTACATAGTATCTTCATTTTTTATAATACCGTATGCATCCTTCTTTTATTTTAATTTTATTTTAAGTCCAAATTTCTTCAAACTTGAGTCTTTTTGATCTATGAATCGGACTCTTTGTATCGACGATCATCTTTTCTGTAAAACATAAAAAGAAGCATCAAATTTTTAATAAATAAAATAAATTAAATATGATTTTCTATTTTAAATGATTTAAATTAAATGTTTATCACACCCCCCAACTTGAATTTTGCTCGTCCTCGAGTAAAATAGATATATCAGCATTGTGTACCGACTCGATCTTGAATCAAAAATTAGGTGAGGCATCCCTAAAGGTAGATGATACCTGGTCAGACCATTAAAGAGATATTTCATTGGATTATCAATTTGACCCAATTAGTGGCTGAGTATTAACTAAAAAAATTTCAAGAGCTTTTCTTTCACCAACTCTCCATTTTACTCTTTAAATCCTCTAACTTAATGGGAAAGAGATTTATTATCTTCTTGCAATTTAGTCTCCTTAATATATATATATATTTTTTTAACATTGCCTATCTTTTTATGCGAACCACAACACTTACTTAGGCGAAAGGGCTCGGTTACTCAGTAGGAAATCAATGTTGTTATTTTTTATTTTATTTTTTTTTAAGTAAATTTTAAGGAAAATTTTTGCATACCTCAACCTTTCCACCCAATTTCTCATGAAGCAGATTCTTTATTGAGATCAGTAAGAAGAGGGTTGTAGAATCACTCCTAAAATTTGGTCTAGTCTAAACCCTATCATTCATTGGGTTTTCTTAATAATTTATTCTTCAGTATCTCTAAAATTATCTTGACCATTAATCATTCATTGTTTAGGATGCCTAATTGACTCTTAATCAAAATAAAATTTGGATACACAAAATTAATTATTTCTGACCATACTCGAGGATTTGATTAATTTCCTCCCCCCCCCAACTTAATCTACATTGTCCTCAATGGAGTAAGAAAGCAAAGAAAATAAAAGGAGAGAGTGCACCTGGGATAATTTTGCTTCGGAAGTTGAAGATAGCTTCATTGATTAATAGGCTCTTGTTCTAAATTTTTGCAGCTGCAGTAAAGTAAAAAAAATATGAAATCATTGGGTTGCCTCCCAACAAGTGCTAAGTTTTACGTCTTCAGCCAGACTGAATTGAGTATTATGGTGGTTTTGGATCCACTAAATCAACAGATTCAATTAATTCTCCATCACTAATTCCATCTATGTAAGGTTTCAATCGCTGACCGTTCACTTTAAAAGTGTTCTCCTGTTTAGGATTTTTGAGTTCTATAGCTCCATGAGGAAATACCTAAGTTATAATGAAAGGTCCGTCCCAACGTGAGTAAAGTTTTTCAGGAAACAGATGCAACCTAGAATTGAAGAGCCAAACTTTTTGATTGGGCTCAAATATTTTTCATGCAATGAATTTATCGTGGTATGCTTTAGTTCGAGCCTTATAAATTCTGACACTCTCATACGCTTCATTGCGTAGCTCTTCAACTTCATTTAATTGAAGTCTCCTATTGGAACTTGCATTTTTCATATCAAAGTTAAATTGCCGTATGACCCAAAATGCACGATGTTCCAATTCCACCGGCATATGACATGCTTTTCCGAATACAAGTCGATAAGGGGACATTCCTATGGGTGTTTTAAAAGCAGTACGGTAAGCCCATAATGCATCGTCTAAGCAAAGAGACCAATCCTTTCTATCAGGCCTAACCGTCTTTTCTAGGATATGTTTAATCTTCCTATTTGACACCTCTACCTGACCATTAGTTTGGGGGTGATATGGTGTGGCCACTTTGTATGAAATATTATATTTTTTCATAAGTGCTTCAAAATGTTTATTCGTAAAATGAGTCCCCCCATCACTAATGATCACCCTTGGGAAGCCAAATCGACTAATGATATTTCGTTGGATAAAACTAGTTACAATTTTATTATCATTAGTCCGTGTAGCTATTGCCTCCACCTATTTTGATACGTAATCAACTACCACCAGAATATATTCAAATCCAAATGAGGCTGGAAAAGGTCCCATGAAATCAATCCCCCAAACATCGAAGATTTCTACTACTAAAATGGGGGTCAGCGGCATCATATCCTTCTTGGATAAATTTTTTGTTTGCTGACATCGCAGACAACTTCGGCCAAATTCATGTGCATTCTTGAAAAGTGTTGGCCAATAAAACCCACTTTGCAGCACTTTTGCTGCAGTTTTTCTTCCACTAAAATGTCCCCCACATGCTGAAGAATGGTAAAAAGTGAGAATGCTTTGGAATTCACTCTCGGAGACACAACAGCGAATAACTTGGTCAGGACAGTATTTGAATAGTTCAGGTTCTTTCCAGAAATAATGTTTAATTTGTGAGAAAAATCGATTCTTTTCTTGTTTTGTCCAGTGAGAAGGTACTTGTCCTTTTGACAAGTAATTGACAATATGGACAAACCATAGAGGACGGCTAGAGGAGATTGCGAAAAGTTGTTCGTCAGAAAATTTTTCTTTGACCTCATCTATGCCTATCATGTGTTCAACTAAGATCCTGGAGATGTGATCAGCTACCACATTCTCAGAACCCTTCTTATCTCAGATTTCCAGATCAAATTCTTGTAAAAGAAGGATCCATCTGATCAAACGCGGTTTAGTATCTTTCTTTGAGAGGAGATATTTCAGAGCCGCATGATCAGAGTAAACTAGAATCTTAGACCCTAACAGATATGAGCGAAATTTTTTAAGGGCGAACACTACTGTTAGTAGCTCTTTTTCTGTTGTGGTGTAGTTTAATTGGGCATTGGAAAGAGTCTTGCTAGCATAATAGATCACATGTGGCTCCTTATTAATTTTTTGGCCTAAGACGGCACCTATTGCAAAGTCAGAGGCATCACACATAATCTCAAATGGAATGGACCAGTCAGGGGATTTTATTATGGGTGCTGTTGTCAGGACTGTTCGTAATGTGTTGAACGCTTTCAAACAGTATTCATCAAAGATAAATGGTATATCCTTGGCCAACAGATTGCACAAGGGTCTTGAAATCTTGCTAAAGTCTTTGATGAAGCGTCTATAAAATCCGGCATGACCTAAGAAGGATCGTATTTGTCGGACTGAAGTAGGGGGTGGTAGTTTTGAAATGACCTCAATTTGGCTTTATCTACCTCGATCCCTCTTTTAGAAATAATATGTCCTAATACAATTTCTTTCTGCATCATGAAATGGCTCTTTTCCCAACTTAGGACAAGATTTGTCTCCATACACCGTTTAAGAACTTTGAAAAGATTATGGAGACAATCCTCAAAGGTGGTTCCAAATACAAAAAAATCATCCATAAAAACTTCAAGATATTTGTCCACCATATCTGAAAAAATGACCAGTATGCACCTTTGAAATGTAGCGGGTGCATTGCAAAGCCCGAACGGCATACGCCGAAAAGCGAAGGTGCCATAGGGGCAGGTGAAGGTAGTCTTTTCTTGGTCATCCAGAAATATAGGTACTTGATTGTACCCTGAATAACCATCAAGAAAATAGAAAAAACTTTATCCTGCTAACCGTTCTAAGATTTGGTCGATGAAGGGCAATGGAAAATGGTCTTTCCTAGTAACGACATTCAGTTTTCTATAATATATGCATACTCGCCATCCAGATGATATGCGAGTGGGAAGCAGTTCACCTTCTTCATTCTCAACCACAGTAATACCTGATTTCTTAGGTACTACTTGAGTGGGACTGACCCATTTACTATCGGATATGGGGTAGATGATTCCAGCATCTAACTACTTTACCACCTCTTTCTTTACTACTTCACGCATGTTTGGGTTCAATCTCCTCTGCATATCTTGATGGGGTTTGGCATGTTCCTCAAAATGAATATGGTTCATGCAAATGGAGGGGTCAATTTTTTTTAAATCGGCAATGGACCAACCGATAGCCTCTTTGTGTTCCTTCAGAATACCAACCAATTGTGCTTCCTGATTAGGGGTCAAGTCTGATGCAATGATTGCCGGGAGGGTGTCATTGAGTCCTAGAAATACATACTTGAGCGTAGCAGGAAGGGGTTTCAATTCTAACATATGTGGTGATTCTAAAGATGGGACTATTGGTGTACTGGCTAATGTGGGCAATGGCTCATACTTGATTGTCCATGGAGGAGTGGTTTTATCATGTGGTGTATCCAACAAGATGTTAACTTCTTTCATATATTTCTCAAAGTCATACACTCCAAAGTGAGCCAAGCAAGTATCTAAGGGGTCTGGTGTTAGAATTATGGGTGTTGCATCTTCTATAATATCTTCTAGTGTATCTACTTCGAAGCAACTATCCATTGATGGTCCTTGGAAAGCACCAAACATATTCAATCTTAGTTTCTTATTCCCAAACGATACGTCCATGACTCCTGTCCTACAATTAATGCATGCATTTGCCGTAGCTAGGAAGGGTTGTCCTAAGATAATGGGAATTTGTCTGGGGTTGCCACTTAGTTCCATGTTGAGAACCAAAAAATCAACTGGAAAGTAAAACTCATCTACCTTGACCAAGACATCCTCAAGCATTCCACATGGTTCCTTAATTGATCTGTCGGCTAACTGCAGTGTGACTAATGTGGGTTTCAGTTCTCCGAATCCAAAAAGTTCATACACCGAACTAGGTAAAAGATTTACACTTGCCCCTAAATCCAGAAGAGCTTTTTTAATGTGATAATCTCCTATAACACAGAAAATGATGGGGGCTCCTAGGTCCTTAAGCTTTGGAGGAGTGGCATGCTGGAAGACAGAACTAGCCAGTTCAGTGAGGCATACTTTCTTTGGGATTTGTGATCTAGATTTATATTTTTGGGTGCACAAATCCTTCAAAAATTTGGCATAAGTAGGGACCTATTTGATTGCATCTAGAAGGGAAAGATTAATTTGGACTTGCTTAAACAATTCCAACATCTCATCGAGTTTTCCTCCCTTCTTATCTGCAGGAATAGGGGCTTTCAGGGCATCCGAAAATGGGGCTTTAGGCAAGTAAGATGATTCCGGTGCAGTTGGTTCCTTCTCTATTTTCAGGTCCTCCTTGTTCTTGGGTGATTTGGCTTCGGTTAGAGGTTTAGGGTCGGTCTCATTGGTTTTACTAGTGTGTTCAATGACCTTCCCACTTCTCAGAGTCATGATTGATTTGGCATGTTCAGAAAAAACTTCTGGGGTATTAGAGCTCTCAATCACAAATTGTCCTCTTGGGTTGCTCTCGGGTTGGCTAGGTAATTTTTCTCCTTCCCTCCTACTGAATGCAGTCGCTAGTTGACCTATTTGGATCTCTAGCTTAGCAATGGATTGTGTGTGGGAGTTAAGGGTCTGAGTGTTGACTTCTAATCGTTCTAGTACTTTCAAAACTTTTTTCTCAAAAGCTGAGCTGTGACCAGTAGTAAACGGTTGAGGAACATTTTAAAATTGATGGTATGATCCATGCCTATATGTTGGGTCCTGATATTGAGGTCGAGGTGTGGCAGGACCAATCACTGGTTGTGGTCTCCAGAAAAAATTTGGATGGTTTCTCCAGCTGGGGTTATAAGTGTTCAAATATGGATCGTTTCCTGGTCTGCGAGCTTGTTGGACTTGAGCTTGCTGAACCTGCTCGTGCATAAACTCAGGAAATTGAGATGCAGCTGGGCATTCACTAACAAAATGGTTCGGACTTGCACACAATGTACAAACTTCTTGGATTGGGTTAGGTGGAATCGGAGATTGTCCAGTATTTAGAAGACGATCTAATTTTTGGAATAGTTCATCTACCTTATGATGGATATCTATGGCATTTCCTACTTCATATATTCCACCTCTCTTTGGGTTTAACATGGGTTTATCTCTAATAGAGGCAGACATATGATGTAATGAATTTTCACTTAAAATTTCAAACAGTTGCCATGCCTCATCCTCACTTTTCAGCATGAATGTCCCACCGCATGATGCATCGACCATTTGTCGATGTCTTTCAGAGAGTCCATCATAAAAATATTGGATTAACTGCTACTTGGGTACAGCATGGTGGGGATATTTTTTAATAAGGTCCTTTAATCTCTCCCATGTTTCATGAAATATTTCTCCATCTAATTGGGAAAAACTAGTTATAGCTTTCCTTATTTGATTAGTTTTTCCTATGGAAAAATATTTCTTGAGAAACTCTCCTTGCAGCTGGTCCCAGGTTGATATAGTCATGGAATCCAAAGTATGTAGCCAGTATTTGGCTTTGTCCTTAAGTGAGAAAGGGAATAATTTTAACCTAAGAGCATCATCGGAGAAGTTGTGAATTTTGACAGTTGAGCATATCTCAAGAAATTCTTCAAGATGTTTATAAGGGTCCTCATTACTAAGTCCATAAAATGAAGGTAATATTTGGATTATACTGGACTTAATTTCATATTGAGTGGCCTCCACAGGGGGCACTTGAATACAAGGAGAGTAGGTATATGTGGAAGGAGTAAAGTACTCCTTCAGTTGCTTGGGTGGATCATTCTCCTGATTTCGGTCCATATTTTTACGTCTGTTGGCTCTAAAGGTTCCTTCTATTTCTGGATCAAAAGGTTGAATTTCTGGTCGTAACGATCTACGGCCAAGCATACACCTTACAATTATACTATAGAGCAAACACAAAAATTTTTTTTATTTATAATATATATATTTTTATAATAAAGTGAGAAAAGAATGAAGAAAATCTAAAGAGAAGAACCTAAGAATCTTAAATCTATGAAAAGAAAGAAATTAGTTAATATTTAGATGTTAATTGCAATCAACTTAAACAAGCATAGACTCTCTATCCTAAGGTTAACTTAGATCTAGACAGCTCCTAACTTCCAAGACTGCCTTTGAGCACTCCAAGCTCAAGACTGACTAACTGACTCGGCCAGGTAAGCGTAAGATGTGGGAGGTTCCTTGCTCGTTGCTTTCCTTAGACACCAACTGAGTTGGCCAGGTCAGTCAACGGAACCAATTGAAAACCACTTTCTTTAACCACTTGCCTTAGACACTGAGCAATTAACCAATCCGCACTCGGTTCAACTCTAGGGCTTTCTTATCCTATTGAGCTTGAAATCCTTAGGAGTCAACGTCTAATTAATTTTAGATTAAGGTCTAGGTTATGCAAATACAAGGTAGTGATTTGTGAGCCAAGGAAGGGTGATCAAATCCCCACCTTATCTGATTAATGGGTTATTGTCCTTAAGATTAATTATGGAGATGAGATGCAAAGAAACAAGGTGTCTAATCAAGTTAGAAATTTTTATATTTGGGGTTACACTATTTTAGTTAAGTGTTATGAAATGTCAATGGTTTTTTTTTTTTAATTCAACCGTGCCAAGGTCCCCGGCAACGTTGCCAAAATTTGATGCGTAGTCGTTGATAGTACCAAAAATAACTTTACTCACTACGTAGGTAGGATGAGTCGAGATCGTATCCTCAGGGACCTTGGGCTAAGTTGAGATTGCAAAATAAAAGAAAGAAGCATTTTTTATTTAAAAAATAAATTATCTTAAAATTGATGTAATTAAGAAATAAAGAACTCAGGAGTTTTGAATTAATTTTGTACTAGCAGAGTTGTATCTCTTTTTTAATTAAATAGATGCGATTAATCTTAAAAAAAATATCTATCTTTCTTCGGCACGCCCCGTACCCGTAGATCATGGTGCGTCGCCGAAAAATAAAAGTTGTTCCTAATATTAATCTAACAATAAAGCATAAATAAAAGCATATGAAAGAGAGCAAATAAAGAACTCATGATGATTTAAATAAAAAGTATAATCTTTATTGCATATAAAGAAATACAAGAAAGTTTAGAACAATAAACCATCTCTGTGTCGTTACAAAATTTTTTCTCCACTCCCGAGACTGCTAACCTAGCTGCTCATGAAGTAGTCCCTTTCTATTCCTCTATGCAAGGCTCTAGAAGAATTTCTGGACTCCCCCTCCAATGGGAGTACAAAAGTCTTTTTATAGGTATTAGGAGGGAGGAGTTTTACATGATTTTTCGATGTGGGACTAAAAAAAATGCTAAAGACTAAAAGATGGATGGATGAGATGGAAAGATCACAAATAAATAAAGAAAATACAAATCTTTCCTCTCAAAGTATTTCTAAATATTAATTTTTTTCTTTAATAAGTATCTGTTCGTCTGCCAGCAAAAACTCCCCGTGAACCCGCCTGCCGCGCACCCGCTCGCCGCGCTCGCACCCACGCCTGCACGCCCACACCCGCGCGATGCCGCGCCTGTGCCCGTGCTCGCCCGCCCGCCCACATGCTCACGCGCTCACTCAGGAACACTACCACGTGAAACATTCTTTTTGTATTCCAAAAAGAAACTTTTGTTTCTTCACAATGACGTCTATATCTTTTTGGATTTCTTGCATAGTATCTTTATTTTTTATAATACTGTATGCATCCTTCTTTTATTTTAATTTTATTTTAAGTCCAAATTTCTTCAAACTTGAATCTTTTTGATCTATGAATTGGACTCTTTGTATTGGCGATCATCTTTCCTGTAAAACATAAAAAGAAGCATCAAATTCTTAATAAATAAAATAAATTAAATATGATTTTCTGCTTTAAATGACTTAAATTAAGTGTTTATCACTAACCTATTCAGACTAATTAATCAATTGATGTCTAAGGCAAGTAATTGAAAAATAATTATTTAATTGATTTTATTCGCTAATCTGGCTAATTTATTGATGTCTAAGGAAAGCAACGGGGGGCTCCACCAATCTCCACTTACCTGATGAATTTGAAAGATTGAGTCTCAAATATAGTTGCTTGACAGTTTGGTTTAGCTCATGTCAATTAGATCAGTCATGTGATGGCTGATTAGATGAAATCTAAATCCAAATCTTTCTATAAATATCAAGTCCTATGGTCTTCCACTATTGTAGATGTGCGGATATACTACCGACGTTGATTATTTACGGCTAGTCACAGTAGTTCAGTTGCATCAGGAACATACAACCACTCTATTAGCAAAGAGTAGCTCCAAAGTAAAGATGGAGTTGGGCCCAAAATTGTTAGGTGAGGGACCTAATGATGGCTTTACACCTACTTGTGAATGGTGGGTCTAACTTAACTAAGGAGTGTGGGCAATAACTGTTAGATGAGCTCACATGACTTAGAGACCAAGTCACTGCAACATACTTAGAGAAGTATCTGGGCAAAGAATTATCCATACATCGATGTGTGTGTTATCAATAACTGTTAGGTGAGGTGCACGATATTAGTGGGACCACAGTACCCACTAAAAATTCAGTTGTCGCATTAGAATTTTTATTTTTCCACCCGGAGAGTGTGAGAGATCTGATAAAATAATGAGAGTCTTTTTACATCTAAAAATTTTTAGAGTAAATTATAAAATGAGTATAAATATCTAACTAAAATCTTTACTCTCTACTGTTTATTGTGTCAACTTCCAACCCTCTAGCTCGAATCCTAGATATCAACTATTTAACCAAAATTAATTACATAGGCTGGCTCACAAACTTAAGAATCATTCTTAATTTTAAAAAATTAAGCAATATTCTCTACCAGATTATTCTAATATTAACAGCCTGTCCAATCTAAAGTCAACAAGCTATACTTGATAAGTGGATGGACAATGACAATAAAGGTAAGTGCAATATATGCATGAGCACATGTACACTATCAATGACATATTGATTCATCTACAAGTATTGTGAGATGATCAGAGTCACACAGTGCATGAGATGCATGATAGGCAGTAGTCTATGATCATTATTTGATAATAATCAAGGATATTAAGAAGCTTAAAAGGCTCGATATGGCCATACACAAGGAATTACTTATAGATTTGATCCTGCAATTCTTTTTAGTTTATATGGGTAGTTTATGGTAAACTACCATATGAATGACCTTCCTGGCATCTTATCTAAATTGGTCAAAATATTGGTAACTAAGAAACTTTGAAAAGTTCAAAGGTACATACCTGAAGAGCCTAAAGAAATAAAGACACACCTTGAGTAGGCTTGTTGAAATTGCTCAATACTATCCTTATAATTTTCTTTTCTTCCAGTTGAGTTTAGACTCTCATGTTTTTATGCACTTTAGTATAGAGTCTATGGGAAGGTAGAGGGCTGAGAAAGTAACCCTTAAAATTGACAATATGATAAGAGTAACTATTGTGGCTGTGGGTATCTATCATTTGTGATTATCATTTGGATTTAATTCTTAGAAACAGTCTCTATCATTTGCATAGTGATGTATCTGTAAACTTAATTGAGCAATTAGTGAATGCCTTTGGATCTGAGAGATCCAAAGTTGAGATAAAACTTAAGTATATGTGGAACTTTATGTTAGGTCGTATAGGAGAAAAAATGATTAACAGACTAGAGAAATATGAGCTTTTAGGCTCATTGACTATTGAGTCATATCTAGTTTGAGCATCATCTCTTTGAGAAAAAATGATCAAGCTACTCTTATGAGATAAGAGAAAAAGGATCACTGAGATACTTATCCTAGTACACATTTGATGTGTGTAGCCCATTTGATGTATTAACTAAAAGAAGTTGTCTCTACCTCGTTACCTTTATCGATGATTAGTTATGGTATGGGTAAGTATATGAGATACAAATCTAAAATTTTTAAAAATTTTAAAGAATTCAGATGTAAAGTAGAGAAGTAAATCAAAAAATTTCTAAAAGTACTTCGATCGGATCAAGGATCCTATTGGTGCAAAAATCCGCCTGTGCTAGAGAAGCTAGAGTCGAGGGGGTCGTGGTTGCCACCGGGACCTGCAAAAGAAGTCTAAATCAGAGGTGGGGTTGCTCCGGCAAGACCCTCCGATGCTCAAGTCAGTTCTCTATCTCAACAAGAATGGAGTGCTCGAACGGAAATTTTAGCAGAGTTTTGGGATAGAAAGTAGAGCTTAGAGAATAACGTATCTGGGGTCCCCTTTTATAGGCGGAGGGAGCAACGGATTGATAGCGACGCTTGTAACTACCTAGTAGTGGGCTGCACGGGGCCAGGAGGAATTTATCATGAGGAGTAATGGGGTGGAGTTGTGGCTAGTCGTGGACTGATAGCGATGTCTGTAACCGTCTGGCCGTGGGCTGCCCAGGGTCAGGAGGAGTTTGTTGCTAAGAGTAGTGGAGTGGGATCGTGGCCATCATTGGGACATGCCATGTGGGGTCTGTTGTGGGGAGTGGAGTGGTGTCCGTTGTCGTGACTTGCCAGAGGGTGGAGGAACCGTGCGGTATCCGTCGCAGGAAGTGGAGCAGAATCGTGGTCATTATGGTGGTCTGCCAGGGAGTGATGAAGCCACACGGAATCCATCGCAGGAAGTGGAGCAGTATCGTGGCCGTTACCACGGCCTGCCAGGGAGTGATGGAGCCACGTGAAATCTGTTGTAGGAAGTGGAGCAGAGTCGTGGCCGTCACTGCGGCCCGCCAGGGGGTCCAGGCCTGTCGGTCGAAGTTCGGCTGGAGTCTGATCTCCGTAGAAGCCCGGACGGGGATCATTTGTTGAGGAGTCTAGGCCAAGGCCGCTCGTGGTAGGAACTTGAAGTAGTTCGTTTGCAGCGGTAACTCAGAGTGGGTCACTTGCAACAGGAGCTCGAAGTCTGACTCCCGTAGGAGTCCGGATGAAGTCTTCCTGTAGTCGAAGTCGGGGATGATGTTCGGCTCCCGTAGGAGTCCGGGCGTAGTCTACCTGCAATAGGAGTTGGTGGCGACGTCCGGCTCCCGTAGGAGTCTGGACGAAGCCTACCTGTGATTGAAGTTATGGGTGGAGTACGGCTCTCATAGGAGTCCAGATGAAGTCTACCTGTGATTGAAGTCGTGAGTGGAGTCCGGCTCCCGCAGGAGTCCGGACGAGGTTTGCCTGCAGCCAGAGTCGGGGACGAGGTCCGGCTCCCATAGGAGTCCGGGCGAGGCCTTCCTGCAACCGAAGTCGGGGATGAGGTCCGGCTCCCGTAGGAGTCTGGGCGTAGTCTACCTGCAATAGGAGTTGGGGGCGAAGTCTGGCTCCCGTAGGAGTCCGGACGAAGCCTACCTGTGATTGAAGTTGTGGGCGGAGTCCGGACGAAGTCTACCTATAATTGAAGTCATGAGCGGAGTCTGGCTCCCGTAGGAGTCTGGACGAGGTCTACCTGCAGCCAGAGTCGGGGATGAGGTCCGGCTTCTGTAAGAGTCCGGGCGAGGCCTTCCTGCAGTCGGAGTCGGGGACGAGGTCCGGCTCCCGTAGGAGTCCAGGCATAGTCTACCTGCAATAGGAGTTGGGGGCGAAGTTCGGCTCCCATAGGAGTTCGGACGAAGCCTACCTGTGATTGAAGTTGTGGGCGGAGTCCGGCTCCCTAGGAGTCCGGACGAAGTCTACCTATGATTGATGTCGTGAGCGGAGTCCGGCTCCCGTAGGAGTCCGGACGAAGTCTTCTTACAGTTGGAGTCAGAGATGAAGTCCAGCTCCCATAGGAGTTCGGACGAAGTTTCCCTACCGTCGTAGGTCGGACGTCGGTAGAATCCCCAAGGGGTCACTCCTGACACGAACTTCGGTTGGGGAGGTTTTACACCCAACGCCAGTCCCCCTACTTCTAAGTTTGAGTTTCGATCGAAGGAAGTACAGAAAATTTTCACAGCTGAAGTCATTTCCTTGAATTCTGCACACGACCGCCCTAAAAAATCTTGGCATTTAATGCGCGCGTGCTGGAGCCTTTTTCCGATTAAGACGATCCGAAGAGTCCTTTCGAAACTCCCACCAGGGTGTAATCCTAAGCGCCACACCATAATGGTCCGCCAACGGTCAGCCCTATGCCGCGGTGAGTGGCACACGTGGCGGGCACTGGTTGACCTAGGGATATCTGCCACCATAACTGCACCAGGCCCCATCGCTTATTTAAGCCCCCACCTTTCCTCCAGGGGCTTCACTTCGTCTGAGGGTCGATACCTTTCTTCCACCTGAGAGTTTAGCCACTCAGCCACTCCATCAGTGCCCTTTTCGACTCCGAGCACCCTTCGCACCAGTCTTCACAATCCCCGTCGGCTCCCCGCCGTCTTCAGTCCTCCGAGCCTCTCTGAGGGGTTCTCCCGTCGGGGCTCCCGCCCTGGAGGCCACCCTCGAGAGAATGCCACGGACAAAGAGAAGTGTGAGGAGGAAGACAGCGGCCTGCGAGTTCTCCGACCGTCGAACTGTTACTAAGGGTTCCAATCATCTCAAAGGGGTCTCGAGGGAGAATTCCTTCAACAACAGGGATTTAATAACGGGGATGACCAGTGAATGCATTCCGCTCGAGAATTTCAGAGTAGCTGAATGGGGCGACACCGGTCAAGGGGGCAGAGTTGTCGTCACAAGCTGTGGCGGGATTTTTGATGTCGTCGGAGCCGAGGGACCAGAGGCGGTCGGCGTCGATGGTGGGACAGTAGAACTTGTTGCGGGGATGGTGGAAGTAGCGCATGCCGACCTTGCCGAAGTAGCTAGGACGGTGGTTGTCGTGGAGCACACGGTGGTGGCGCATGCCTCCGACGCCATCGTGGCCTCTGGGGTACCTCCGGTTCTTCTTGATGCAGGTCATCGTCGCCGCTGCCGTTGCCTTCGCTGCCCCCTGAATTCTATCCCATCCTTTTCCCCCAAGGGTTGGGGTTTCGACGATGGAGCGAAATGAGGTGGGGTCCGAGAGCCGAGAGGTTTATCACATGCACTGAAAAATACTGCTGAGAAGGACGGAATAGGGAAGAGAAGTCGACAGCTTGAAGTGGTCTCCGATGTATTCCTTTCGAGTCTTGTAGTAATGTCTTCTTTTTCTGGCCCTCTGGGTCTTGTAACGCACATCTTGTTAATCAAAAAATGAGAAGGAGATTTTGTTACTTCATCCGTACTTTGCGTCGAATTGCTACCTACCGAACTTCTTTCCTTTACCATTGTTATTGTTGTATTCCCTTCTCTCTCTTTCTTTTTTTTTTTTTTTTTTTTGACGTCGTCCAGAGGTTACTGGTTGTTGCCACATCGGCTCGCCTTTCCAGTCATCCTTCTTCTTCAGCCTTAATGGCTCTGTAATGCATATTTAATAAATAATATGAGAAGGAAATTTTTTGCTACCTCTTTTACTCATGTGTTGAATTGTCGCTTGCCAAGCTTCTTCCGGCTTTCGCCTTGCTTGAAATTGATGCCGTTCGGAGATACCCGATTGCCATCGCATTGACCCATCCTTTCGTCCATGGCCGCAGATTTGTCCGGGGTCGCTCGATTTTGACGCCCTCTCTCAGAGTTCGAGCTCGGAGGTCCGAGCTTCTCATCACCCTGAGGAAGTCGTCTTATCCCGGGCTTACGTTGAGGGCTTTCTTGAAGGCCGGGGTTTTTGATAAGAACCATAATCCTTGCTGGGATGGGGTTCCTTACATCTTTGATGTCATTTGTTTTCCATTTATCGCTGATGCAGTCCATCGCTTTCCTTTTTAAATCCCCTCCCCTTTCTCCTTTTTTCTTTTTCGAGTGGGGTTTTTCCCTCTGCTCTTGGTGGGGTTGCGGGAGCACGAAGGGGCCGCTGGGAAGGTCTCCTTTTTCTCATCCGATCATGAATGACCAGATCTTAATTGGTGTCAGGATGGGGTTCTTTCTCTATTTCTGACGTAATTGGTTTTAGCTTAGGTTAGGATGAGGTCCTCCTCTTGTCGCTAACGGGGCTATGGGGGCACATATGGGCGTTGCGGGGCCTCTCCCCCCATTCGGTCTAAATGTGATCGGGCCTTCGATCTTACTCAAGTTAGGGCGAGGTTCTCCTCCTGTCCCTAATAGGACTGTGGGGGCACATATGGGCACTGTTTGGCCTCTCCCCCCATCCGGTCTAAGGAGAACCGGGCCTTCGACTTTGCTCAAGTTAGGGCGAAGTTCTCCTCCTGTCCCTAACAGGGCTGTGGGGGCACATATGGGCACTGTTTGGCCTCTCCCCCCATTTGGTCTAAGGAGAACTGGGCCTTCGATTTTGCTCAAGTTAGGGCAAGGTTCTCCTCCTGTCCCTAACAGGGCTGTGGGGGCACATATGGGCACTGTTTGGCCTCTCCACCCATCCGGTCTAAGGAGAACCGGGCCTTCGACTTTGCTCAAGTTAGGGCAAGGTTCTCCTCCTGTCTCTAACAGGGCTGTGGGGGCACATATGGGCGCTCTTTGGCCTCTCCCCCCATCCGATCTAAGGAGAATCGGGCCTTCAACTTTGCTCAAGTTAGGGCGAGGTTCCTCTCCTGTCCCTAACAGGGCTGTGGGGGCACATGTGGGCATTACAGAGCCTCTCCCCCCATTCGATCTAAGGAGAACCGGGCCTTTAGTTTTATCGAGACGAAGTTCTCCTCCTGCTTCCGACACAGTTTGTTTTGACTGTCCTGTCGATATAGGCTTGTGCCAAGAGAGAAGACATGTAGATATGCAACTTTTATTTAAAATAAAGCTATCGGTAATACATTCGTAAGTTTTTCGAGCTCCATGGTCGCGGGAGGTCTGCTCCTTCGAGCTCGTTGAGGTAATAAGTTCTGGACCGGACTACTTCTTTGACTTCGTACGGACCTTCCCAATTTGGGGCGAGCTTCCCTCGATCCTGAGGTTGCGAGACAGTGGCTCATCGAAGCACTAGATCTCCTGCTCTAAAGACTTTATTCTTGACATGGGAATTGTAATAGCGGGTGACTTTTTGTCTATAGGTTGCCATCCGAACTTGAGCTACCTAGTGCTTTTCTTCCAGTAAGTCGAGGTTGGTTTTAAGACCTTGCGAATTGTGAGGTTCGTTGAATGCTACGACTCATGCCGATGGGAGTTTAAGCTCAATTGGGATAACAACCTCCGTTCCAAAGGCTAGAGCGAAGGGGGTCTCCCCCGTGGGCAGTCTTTGGGTAGTTCGATATGCCCACAGCACATGATAAAGTTCGTCTGCCCAATTTTCCTTTGCCTTTTCGAGCCTTGTCTTGATCCCCTACAGCAGGGTTCTGTTGGTCACTTCAGCTTCACCGTTCGCCTGAGGATGGGCTACTGATGTGAAGTTGTGGAAGATGTTTAGATCTTCACAGAATTCGGTGAATCTTGCTCCCACGAACTACCACCCATTATCAGTGATTAGGGTTCTTGGCAGACCGAACCTGCAAACGATTGACTTCTAGACAAAATCTTGCACTTTAGCTTCTGTGATTTTCGCCAGTGGTTCGGCTTCGACCCACTTAGTGAAGTAGTCAATCGCTACCAGGAGGAACTTCCTCTGCCCCGACGTCATGGGAAAGGGTCCAAGGATATCCATCCCCCATTACGCAAAAGGCCATGGGGCACTCAAGGGTGTAAGCTCGGTGGTGGGCTGTCTCTGGATGTTGGCATATCTCTGACATCGGTCACACTTTCTGACGTATTCAATCGAGTCATGATGCATCATTGGCTAGTAATATCCTTGGCGAAGCAACTTGTGGGATAAAGATCTAGCCCCCAGATGGCTTCTGCAGATTCCTTCATGCACCTCCCACAAGGGGTAGTCAGCTTTCGAAGGCCGGAGATATTTTAAAAGGGACAAAGTGTATGATCTCTTGTACAACTTGTCCTCATAAAGGATGTATCGGGAGGCTTGATTTCTGAGCTTTCCAGCTTCTTGTGCATCCTGGGGGAGAACCCCGTCTCTGAGATATGTTATCAGTGGGTCGATCCAGTGGGCTCGTGGTCAATTTTCATCACGGGCCGCGATTCTTCCATACTCGGATACTTTAGAACTTCAAAGAGAACACCCTTGGGCAATTCGGCCGGAGCCAGTGTTGCCAGCTTGGAGAGAAGGTCGGCCCTGGTATTTTCCATCCTCAGAATCTGCCTGATGTTGAAGCTACTGAAGGTGGGGACGAGCTCCTTTACCTTTTCAAGATACTTAGCCATGCTGTTCTCCCTTGCTTCGTAGTTTTCGTTGACTTATCCCACTACTAGTTGGGAGTCACTGTGGACTTGGAGCTGATCTACTCCCAGCTCTTTGGCGATCTTCAGTCCTGCGATCAGAGCTTCATATTCTACTCCATTGTTTGTTGTGGGGAACTCGAAGCGTAGAGTATACTCCACGATGATTCCCTCTAGACTGATCAAGATCAGGCCCGCGTCTGTGCCTGACATGTTGGAAGACCCGTCCACGTAGAGGGCCCAAAAGCAACCAGAGGGATCTGCTTCTTCTTTGGGGGAGTTCGATCGGGACTCCAGGCCGTCAATTTCACCTTGTTCAGGTTCGGCCTCCTTCAGGATAGTACACTCCACTATGAAATCTGCTAATATCTGAGCTTTCACTGCTGGCCTGGGTCGATAGTTGATGTCAAATTCTGTGAGCTCAATCGCCCATTTCACCATCCTCCCGGAGGCATCCGCCCGGTGTAGAATTGCCTTGATCGGTTGGTCGGTGAGCAACGTTACGGTGTGCCCTTGAAAGTATGGTCGGAGCCTCCGTGCTATAATCAACAGGGCGTAAGTCAGTTTTTCTAATTTAGTATACCTGGCCTCGGCGTCTCTCAATGCGCGACTGACGTAGTAGATCGACCGTTGGACTTTTCCTTCTTCCTTGACAAGGACTACCGCGAGAGCCATGGGAGAGACTGCCAGGTATAAAAATAGTTTCTCTCCAGGCTCTGGCTTCGCCAACAGCGGAGGTGAGCCGAGGTAGCTCCTTAGTTCTTCGAATGCTTGTTGGCACTCAGGGGTTAAACAGAAGTTCTTCAGCCGCTTGAGGGTTTGGAAGAAAGGTAAGCACCGTTCGACCGACCTCGCGACAAAGCGATTCAGGGCTGCTACCCTCCCTATAAGGTGCTGAAGCTCTTTTATCGACTTCGGGGCGGCCATCTCCTGGATGGCATGAATTTTCTCTGGGTTGGCTTCGATTCTGCATCCCGATACCATAAAGCCCAGGAACTTCTTCGAGGTCACTCCGAAAGCACATTTAGTCAGGTTCAGCTTCATCTTATATTTCTGGAGGGCGCCGAAGGCCTCCTCAAGGTTGGCGACATGGTTCATGGAAGATTTACTTTTCACGAGCATGTCGTCCTCGTAGACCTCCATATTGCGGCCGATCTGCTCCTTGAAGATTTTGTTCACCAGCTGTTGGTAGGTTGCGCCTACATTTTTGAGGCCGAAAGGCATGACCCTGTAACAGTAAAGGCCATGGTTAGTAATGAAAGCAGTCTTTTCTTCATCTTCTGGTGCCATCTTGATTTGATTATAGCCGAAGAATGCATCCATAAAGGTGAGGAGCTCATGGCCCGAGGTCGCATCCACCAGTTGATCAATTCTGGACAGAGGGTAGCTATCCTTTGGGCAGGCTTTATTCAGCTTTTTGAAGTCTATGCACATCCTCCACTTGCCGTTTGCCTTTTTGACTAGGACAACGTTGGAAATTCAGTCAAGATAATTGACTTCCCTAATGAATCCGGCTTTCAGGAGTTTGTCCACTTCCTCGGCTATCGCTTTCTGCCTCTCTGGTGCATGACCTCGGATTTTCTCTTTCATCGGTCGATGCTTGGGATCGACGGCCAGGCGGTGCTCCATGACTTCCATGTCAATCCCCGACATGTCTGCTGGAACCCAAGCGAAAACGTCTGCATTCTTTCATAGAAAATCGATGAGATGCGTCCGCACCTCTTCCCCTAGGTTGGAGCCAATCTTCACCACATGCTCCGCATTCCCGTCGTTCAAAAGGATCGAAACCAGATCTTCGATTGGGCCGCCCCTCTCCTTAGTGAGGTCGTCGTGGGCATCCAGCCCATCAACTGGACAGGGGTCGGATTGGTCACTTCTTTGCAAGGCTATGTTGTAGCAGTGTCTGGCCAGGGCTTGGTCTCCCCTGACCTCTCCGATCCCCTGGTTGATAGGGAATTTCAACTTCAAATGGTAGGTTGACATGATGGCTCGAAGAGCATTGAGGCCAGGTCGGCCGAGGATTGCGTTGTAGGTTAACGGCGCCTTCACCACCAGGAAATTCACCAGAGCCCTGGATTGTCTTGGATATCGACCTGCAGCTACAGTCAAAGTTATCACTTCCTCCACTGGGACAGCATCGCTGGTAAACCCTACTAGAGGGGAGCTAATCGGCCCCAAATGACCGTTAAGGATGGACATTCTTGAGAAGGCATCATAGAACAAAATATCGGCCGAACTTCTATTGTCGACAAGAATGCGGCAGACGTCGTAATTAGCTATATTCAAGGAAACTACAACCGCATCGTTATGAGGAAATTGAACTCCCTGAGCATCTTCTTCGATGAAAGTTATGGATTCCTCGATCTTTTTCCGCTTGGGAGGTCCGACCAATACGTCGGTCACTCCCTATCAGGATTCTTCTGAGATGGTGTTGGCGAAATCCATCGGAGGCTGATTGTCCGACCGCTCCATGCCAGCGGCCGTTGCCGGAGGATGTGGGGCCTAAGAAATTGGAGGCGAGGCTAGAGCCTGAGATTTGGCCGCGGAGGCCGTGGGTCGTCGTGTGGATGCTTCGCGAGAAGGCATCGGGCGAAGATCTAGTGGGGGAAGGAGGAGAGGACGTCGGAAAAGATAACCGAAGGCGGTCTCGTTGAGCGCTCCTTTAAGAACAAGGGTACTGCGAAGAAACGGCCCTCTTTCTAGGGCCAATCCTATTGGTGCAAAAATTTACCTGCGCCGGAGAAGCTAGAGTCGAAGGAGTCGCGGTCACCGTCGGGACCTGCTAAAGAAGTCTAAATCGAAGTTGGAGTTGCTCCGACAAGACCCTCCGACACTCAAGTCAGTTCTCTGCCTCAACAAGAATGGAGTGCTCGAACGAAAATTTTAGCAGAGTTTTTAGGTAAGAAATGAGAGCTTAGAGAATAACGTATCTGGGGTCCCCCTTTTATAGGCGGAAGGAGCAACGGATTGATAGCGACGCTTGTAACCGCCTCGTAGTGGGCCGCACGGGGCCAGGAGGAATTTATCATGAAGAGTAATGGGGTGGAGTCGTGGCTAGTCGTAGACTGATAGCGATGTCTGTAACCGTCTGGCCGTGGATTGCCCAGGGTCAGGAGGAGTTTGTTGCAAATGTAGTGGAGTGGGATTGTGGCCATCACTGGGACATGCCACGTGGGGTCTGTTGTGGGGAGTGGAGCGGCGTCCGTTGTCGCGACTTGCCAGAGGGTGGAGGAACCGCGTGGTATCCATCATAGGAAGTGGAGCAGAATCGTGGTCATTATGGTGGTCTGCCAGGGAGTGATGGAGCCGTGCGGAATCTATCGCAGGAAGTGGAGCAGTATCGTGGTCGTTACCGCAGCCTGCCAGGGAGTGATGGAGCCGTACGAAATCTGTTGTAGAAAGTGGAGCAGAGTTGTGGCCGTCACTGCGGCTCGCCACGGGGTCCAGGCCTGTCGGTCGAAGTTTGGCTGGAGTCCGATCTTCGTAGAAGCCCGAACGGGGATCATTTGTCAAGGAGTCTTGGCCAAGGCCGCTCGTGGTAGGAACTTGAAGTAGTTCGTTTGCAGCGGTAACTCGGAGTGGGTCGCTTGCAACAGGAGCTCGAAGTCTGACTCTCATAGGAGTTCGGACGAAGTCTTCCTGTAGTCGAAGTCGGGGATGAAGTTTGGCTCCCGTAGGAGTCCGGGCGTAGTCTACCTGCAATAGGAGTTGGGGGCGAAGTCCGGCTCTCCGTAGGAGTCCGGACGAAGCCTACCTGTGATTGAAGTTGTGGGTGGAGTCCGGCTCTCGTAGGAGTCCGGACGAAGTCTACCTACAGCCGGAGATGGGATGAGGTCCGGCTCCCGTAGGAGTCCGGGCGAGGCCTTCCTGTAGCCGAAGTCGGGGATGAGATCCGACTCCCGTAGGAGTCCGGGCGTAGTCTACCTGCAATAGGAGTTGGGGGCAAAGTCCGGCTCCTGTAGGAGTCTGGATGAAGCCTACCTGTGATTGAAGTTGTGGGCGGAGTCCGGCTCCCGTAGGAGTCCAGACGAAGTCTACCTGTGATTGAAGTCGTGAGCAGAGTCCGGCTCCCGTAGGAGTCCAGATGAGGTCTGCCTGCAGTCGGAGTCGGGATGAGGTCTGGCTCCCGTAGGAGTCCGGGCGAAGTCTTCCTGCAGCTGGAGTCGGGGACAAGGTCCAGCTTCCGTAGGAGTCCGAGCGTGGTCTACCTGCAATAGGAGTTGGGGGTGAAGTCCGACTCCCGTAGGAGTCCGGACGAAGCCTACCTGTGATTGAAGTTGTGGGCGGAGTCCGGCTCCCGTAGGAGTCCGGACGAAGTCTACCTGTGATTGAAGTCGTGAGTGGAGTCCGGCTCCCGTAGGAGTCTGGATGAGGTCTGCCTGCAGCTGGAGTCAGGGTCGAGGTCCGGCTCCCATAGGAGTCCGGGCGAAGTCTTCCTGCAGCCAGAGTCGGGGATGAGGTTCGGCTCCCGTAGGTGTCTGGGCGTAGTCTACCTGCAATAGGAGTTGGGGGCGAAGTCCAGCTCCCGTAGGAGTCCGGACGAAGCCTACCTGTGGTTGAAGTTATGGGCGGAGTCCGGCTCCTGTAGGAGTCCGGACGAAGTCTACTTGTGATTGAAGTCGTGAGCAGAGTCTGGCTCCCGTAGGAGTCCAGACGAGGTCTACCTGCAGCCAGAGTCGGGGAAGAGGTCCGGCTCCCGTAGGAGTTCGGGCGAAGTCTTCCTGCCGCTGAAGTCGGAGATGAAGTCCGACTCCCATAGGAGTCCGGACAAAGTCTTCCTGCGCTGAAGTCGGGGACGAAGTCTGACTCCCGTAGGAGTACGGACGAAGTCTTCCTGCTACTGAAGTCGGAGATGAAGTTCGGCTCCCGTAGGAGTTCGAACGAAGTCTTCCTGCTGCTGAAGTCGGGGATGAAGTCTGGCTCCCATAGGAGTTCAGATGAAGTCTTCTTGCAGTTAGAGTCGGAGACGAAGTCCGGCTCCCGTAGGAGTCCGGACAAAGTTTCCCCACCGCCGTAGGTCGGACGCCGGTAGAATCCCCGAGGGGTCACTCCTGACATGAACTTTGGCTGGGGGGTTTTACACCCAACAAGCCTTAATGGCTCTGTAATGCATATTTAATAAATAATATGAGAAAGAAATTTTCTGCTACCTCTTTTACTCATGTGTTGAATTGTCGCTTGTCGAGCTTCTTTCGGCTTTCGCCTTGCTTGAAATCGATGCCATTCGGAGATATCCGATTGCGTCGCATTGACCCATCCTTTCATCCATGGCCGTAGATTTGTCCGGGGCCGCTCAGTTTTGACGCCCTCTCTCAGAGTTCAAGCTCGGAGGTCCGAGCTTCTCGTCACCCTGAGGAAGTCGTCTTATCTCGGGCTTACGTTAAGGGCTTTCTTGAAGGCCGGGGTTTTTGATAAGAACCCTAATCCTTGCTGGGATGGGGTTCCCTACATCTTTGATGCCGTTTGTTTTCTATTTGTCGCTGACGCAGTCCATCGCTTTCCTTTTTAACTCCCCTCCCCTTTCTCCTTTTTCTTTTTTGAGTGGGGCTTTTCCCTCTGCTCTTGGTGGGGTTGCGGGAGCACGAAGGGGCCGCTGGAAAGGTCCCCTTTTTTCCATCCGATCATGAATGATCAGACCTTAATTGGTGTCAGGACGGGGTTCTTCCCCTATTTCTGACATAATTGATTTTAGCTCTGGTTAGGACAAGGTCCTCCTCTTGTCGGTAACGGGGCTATGGGGGCACATATGGGCGATGCGGGGCCTCTCCCCCCATCTGGTCTAAATGTGATCGGGCCTTCGACCTTGCTCAAGTTAGGGCGAGGTTCTCCTCCTGTCCCTAACAGGGCTGTGGGGGCACATATGGGTGCTGTTTTGCCTCTCCCCCCATCCGGTCTAAGGAGAATCGGACCTTCGACTTTGCTCATGTTAGGGCGAGGTTCTCCTCCTATCCCTAACAGGGCTGTGGGGGCACATATGGGTGCTGTTTGGCCTCTCCCCCCATCTGATCTAAGGAGAACCGGGCCTTCGACTTTGCTCAAGTTAGGGCGAGGTTCTCCTCTTGTCCCTAACAGGGCTGTGGGGGCACATATGAGCACTGTTTGGCCTCTCCCCCCATCCGGTCTAAGGAGAACCGGGCCTTCGACTTTGCTCAAGTTAGGGCAAGGTTCTCCTCCTGTCCCTAACAGGGCTGTGGGGGCACATATGGACGCTGTTTGGCCTCTCCCCCCATCCAGTCTAAGGAGAATCGGGCATTCAACTTTGCTCAAGTTAGGGCGAGGTTCCCCTCCTGTCCCTAACAGGGCTGTGGGGGCACATGTGGACGTTGCAGAGCCTCTCCCCCCATCCGATCTAAGGAGAACCGGGCCTTCAATTTTGTCGAGATGAAGTTCTCCTCCTGCTTCTGACACAGTTTATTTTGACTGTCCTGTCGATATAAGCTTGTGCCAAGGGAGAAGACATGTAGATATGCAACTTTTATTTAAAATAAAGCTATCGGTAATACATTCGTAAGTTTTTCGAGCTCCATGGTCGCGGGAGGTCTACTCCTCTGAGCTCCTTGAGGTAATAAGTTCTGGGTTGGACTACTTCTTTGACTTTGTACGGGCCTTCCCAATTTGGGGCAAGCTTCCCTCGATCCTGAGGTTGCGAGACAGCGGCTCATCGAAGCACTAGATCTCCTGCTCTAAAGACTTTATTCTTGACATGGGAATTGTAATAGCGGATGACTTTCTGTCTGTAGGCTGCCATCCAAACTTGAGCTACCTCCCGCTTTTCTTCCAGTAAGTCGAGGTTGCTTTAAGACCTTGCGAATTGTGAGGTTTGTTGAATGCTATGACTCGTGCCGACGGGAGTTTAAGCTCAATTGGGATAACAGCCTCCGTTTCGAAGGCTAGAGCGAAGGGGGTCTCCCCCGTGGGCTGTCTTTGGGTAGTTCGATATGCCCACAGCACATGATAAAGTTTGTCTGCCCAATTTCCCTTCGCCTTTTCGAGCCTTGTCTTGATCCCCTGCAGCAGGGTTCTGTTGGTCACTTCAGCTTCGCCGTTCGCCTGAGGATGGGCTACTGATGTGAAGTTGTGGGAGATGTTTAGATCTTCACAGAATTCGGGGAAACTTGCTCCCACGAACTGCCGCCCATTATCAGTGATTAGGGTTCTTGGCAGACCAAACCTACAAACGATTGACTTCCAGACGAAATCTTGCACTTTAGCTTCTGTGATTTTCGCCAGTGGTTCGGCTTCGACCCACTTGGTGAAGTAGTCAATCGCTACCAGGAGGAACTTCCTCTGCCCCGATGCCACGAAAAAGGGTCCAAGGATATCCATCTCTCATTGCACAAAAGGCCATGGGGCACTCAAAGGTGTAAGCTTGGTGGCGGGCTGTCTCTGGATGTTGGCATATCTCTGACATCGGTCACACTTTCTGACGTATTCAATCGAGTCATGATGCATCGTCGGCCAGTAATATCCTTGGTGGAGCAACTTGTGGGATAAAGATCTAGCCCCCAGATGGCTTCCGCAGATTCCTTCATGCACCTCCCACAAGGCGTAGTCAGCTTCCAAAGATCGGAGACATTTTAAAAGGGGCAAAGAGTATGATCTCTTGTACAACTTGCCCTCATAAAGAATGTATCGGGAGGCTTGATTTTTGAGCTTCCGAGCTTCTTTTGCATCCTGTGGGAGAACCCCGTCTCTGAGATATGTTATCAGTGGGTCGATCCAACTGGGCTCGTGGTCAATTTTCATCACGGGCCGCGATTCTTCCGTACTCGAGCACTTTAGAACTTCAAAGAGAACACCCTTGGGCAATTCGGTCGGAGCCAGCATTGCCAGCTTGGAGAGAAGGTTGGTCCTGGTATTTTCCATCCTCGAAATCTGCCTGGTGTTGAAGCTACTGAAGGTGGGGACGAGCTCCTTTACCTTTTCAAGATACTTAGCCATGCTGTCCTCCCGTGCTTCGTAGTTTTTGTTGACTTGTCCCACTACTAGTTGGGAGTCGCTGTGGACTTGGAGCCGATCTACTCCCAGCTCTTTGGCGATCTTCAGTCCTGCGATCAGAGCTTCATATTTTGCTCCATTGTTTGTTGTGGGGAACTCGAAGTGCAGAGCATACTCCATGACGATTCCCTCCGAACTGATCAAGATCAGGCCCGCGCCTGCTCCCGACATGTTGGAAGACCCATCCATGTAAAGGGCCCAAAAGCAACCAGAGGGATCTGCTTCTTCTTTAGGGGAGTTCGGTCGGGACTCCAGGCCGTCAATTTCACCCTGTTCAGGTTCGGCCTCCTCCGGGATAGTACACTCCACTATGAAATCTACCAATATCTGGACCTTCACTGCTGGCCTGGGTCGATAGTTGATGTCAAATTTTGTGAGCTTGATCACTCATTTCGCCATCCTCCTGGAGGCATCCGCCCGGTGTAGAATCGCCTTGATCGGTTGGTCGGTGAGCAGCGTTACGGTGTGCCCTTGAAAGTAGGGTCGGAGCCTCCGGGCTGCAATCAACAGGGCGTAAGTTAGTTTTTCTAATTTAGTATACCTGGTCTCGGCGTCTCTCAACGTGCGACTGACGTAGTAGATCGGCCGTTGGACTTTTGCTTCTTCCTTGATAAGGATTGCCGCGAGAGCCATGGGAGAGATCGCCAGTTATAAAAATAGTTCCTCTCCAGGCTCTGGCTTTGCCAACAGTGGAGGTGAGCCGAGGTAGCTCCTTAGTTCTTCGAACGCCTGTTGGCACTCAGGGGTCCAACAGAAGGTCTTCGGCCGCTTGAGGGTTTGGAAGAAGGGTAAGCACCGTTCGGCCGACCTCACGATGAAGCGATTTAGGGCTGCTACCCTCCCTGTAAGCTGCTGAACCTCCTTTATCGACTTCGGGGCGGCCATCTCCGGATTGGCTTCAATTCCGTGCCCCGATACCATGAAGCCCAGGAACTTTTCTGAGGTCACTCCGAAAGCACATTTAGTCGGGTTCAGCTTCATCTTATATTTCCGGAGGGTGCCGAAGGCGTCCTCAAGATCGGTGACGTGGTTCATGAAAGATTTGCTTTTCACGAGCATGTCATCCACGTAGACCTCCATATTGCGGTTGATCTGCTCCTTGAAGATTTTGTTCACCAGCCGTTGGTAGGTTGCGCCTGCATTTTTGAGGCCGAAAGGCATGACCCTGTAACAGTAAAGGCCATGATTAGTAATGAAAGCAGTCTTTTCTTCATCTTCCGGTGCCATCCTGATTTGATTATAGCCGGAGAATGCATCCATAAAGGTGAGGAGCTCATGGCCCGAGGTCGCATCCACCAGTTGATCAATTCTGGACAGAGGGTAGCTGTCCTTTGGGCAGGCTTTATTCATCTTTTTGAAGTCTGTACACATCCTCCACTTGCCGTTTGCCTTTTTGACTAGGAAACGTTGGAAATCCAGTCAGGGTAATTGACTTCCCTAATGAACCCGGCTTTCAAGAGTTTGTCCACTTCCTCGGCTATCGCTTTCTGCCTCTCTGGTGCATGACCTCGAATTTTTTCTTTCATCGGTCGATGCTTTGGATCGACGGCCAGGCGGTGCTCCATGACTTTCGTGTCAATCCTTGGCATGTCTGCTGGAACCCAAGCGAAAACGTCCGCATTCTTTCATAGAAAATCGATGAGGTGCACTCGCACCTCTTCCCCCAGGTTGGAGTCGATCTTCACCACATGCTCCGTATTCCCGTCGTTCAAAGGGATTGAAACCAGATCTTCGATTGGGCCACCCCTCTCCTCAGCGAGGTCCTCACGGGCGTCCAGCCCATCAACTAGACAGAGGTCGGATTGGTCACTTCTTTGCAATGCTGTGTTGTAGCAGTGTCTGACCAGGGCTTGGTCTCCCCTGACTTCTCCGACCCCCTGGTTGGTAGGAAATTTCAATTTCAAGTGGTAGGTTGACACGACGGCTCGGAGAGCGTTGAGGCCAGGTCGGTCGAGGATTGCGTTGTAGGCTGATGGCGCCTTCACCATCAGAAAATTCACCAGTGCTCTGGATTGTCTTGGATATCGACCCGCAGCTACAGTCAAAGTTATTACTCCCTCCACCGGGACAGCATCACCGATGAACCCTACCAGAGGGGAGCTAATCGGCCCCAAATGGTCGTCAAGGATGGACATTCTTGAGAAGGCGTCGTAGAACAAAATGTCGGCCGAACTTCCATTGTCGACTAGAATGCGTTGGACATCGTAATTAGCTATATTCAAGAAAACCACAACTGCATCGTTATGAGGAAATTGAACTCCCCAAGCATCTTTTTCAGTGAAAGTTATGGATTCCACGATCTTTTGCCGCTTGGGAGGTCTGGCCAATACGCCGGTCGCTCCCCGCAGGATTCTTCTGAGATGGTGTTGGCAAAATCCATCGGAGGCTGATTGTCCGACCGCTCCATGTCGGTGGCCGTTGCTGGAGGATGTGGGACCTGGAAAACTGGAGGTGAGGCCGGAGCCTGAGATCTGGCCGTGGAGGTCGTGGGTCGCCATGTGGATGCTTTACGAGAAGGCATCGGGCGAAGATCTAGTGGGGGAAGGAGGAGAGGATGCCGGAAAAGATGACTGGAGGCGGTCCCGTTGAGCGCTCCTTTAAGAACAAGGGTACTGTGAAGACACACGCCCTTTCTCTAGCGCCAATCTTGTTGGTGCAAAAATCCGTCTGCACCGGAGAAGCTGGAGTCGAGGGGGTCGCGGTCGCTGTCGGGACCTGCAAAAGAAGTCTAAACCAGAGGTGGGGTTGCTCCGGCAAGATCCTCTGACGCTCAAGTCAGTTCTCTACCTCAACAAGAATGGAGTGCTCGAATGAAAATTTTAGCAGAGTTTTGGGATAGAAAGTAGAGCTTAGAGAATAACGTATCTGGGGTCCCCCTTTTATAGGCGGAGGGAGCAACGGATTGATAGCGATGCTTGTAACCGCCTAGTAGTGGGCCGCACGGGGCCAGGAGGAATTTATCATGAAGAGTAATGGGGTGGAGTCGTGGCTAGTCGTGGACTGATAGCGATGTCTGTAACCGTCTGGCAGTGGGCTGCCCAGGGTTAGGAGGAGTTTGTTAAGAAGAGTAGTGGAGTGGGATCGTGGCCATCATTGGGACATGCCACGTGGGGTCTGTTGCGGAGAGTGGAGCGGCATCCGTTGTCGCGACTTGCCAGAGGGTGGAGGAACCATGCGGTATCCATCGCAGGAAGTGGAGCAGAATCATGGTCATTATGGTGGTCTACCAGGGAGTGATGGAGCCGCATGAAATCCATCGCAGGAAGTGGAGCAGTATTGTGGCAGTTACTGTGGCCTGCCAGGGAGTGATGGAGCCACGCGGAATCTGTTGTAGGAAGTAGAGCAGAGTCGTGGCCGTCACTGCGGCCCGCCAGGGGGTCCAGGCCTGTCGGTCGAAGTTCGGCTGGAGTCCGGTCTCCGTAGAAGCCCGGACGGGGATCATTTGTTGAGGAGTCTCGACCAAGGCCGATCGTGGTAGGAACTTGAAGTAGTTTGTTTGCAGCAGTAACTCGGAGTGGGTTGCTTGCAACAGGAGCTCGATGTCCGACTCCCATAGGAGTCCGGACGAAGTCTTCCTGCAGTCGAAGTCGGGGATGAAGTTTGGCTCCCATAGGAGTCCGGGCATAGTCTACCTGCAATAGGAGTTGGGGGCGAAGTCCGACTCCCGTAGGAGTCCAGACGAAGCCTACCTGTGATTGAAGTTGTGGGCGGAGTCCGGCTCCCGTAGGAGTCCGGACGAAGTCTACCTGTGATTGAAGTCGTGAGTGGAGTCCGGTTCCCGCAGGAGTCCGGACGAGGTCTGCCTGCAGCCGGAGTCAGGGACGAGGTTCGGCTCCCGTAGGAGTCCGGGCGAGGCCTTCCTACAGTCGGAGTCGGGGATGAGGTCCGGCTCCCGTAGGAGTCCGGGCGTAGTCTACTTGCAATAGGAGTTGGGGGCGAAGTCCGGCTCCCGTAGGAGTTCGGATGAAGCCTACCTGTGATTGAAGTTGTGGGCGGAGTCCGGCTCCCGTAGGAGTCTGGATGAAGTCTACCTGTGATTGAAGTCATGAGCGGAGTCTGGCTCCCATAGGAGTCCGGACGAGGTTTGCCTACAGCCGGAGTCGGGGACGAGGTCTGGCTCCCATAGGAGTCTGGGCGAGGCCTTCCTGCAGCCAAAGTCGGGGATGAGGTCCGGCTCCCGTAGGAGTCCGGGCGTAGTCTACCTGCAATAGGAGTTGGGGGCGAAGTCCGGCTCCCATAGGAGTCCGGACGAAGCCTACCTGTGATTGAAGTTGTGGGCGGAGTCCGGCTCCCATAGGAGTCTGGACGAAGTCTACCTGTGATTGAAGTCATGAGCGGAGTCCGGCTCCCGTAGGAGTCCGGACGAGGTCTGCCTGTAGCCGGAGTCGGGAACGAGGTCCAGCTCCCGTAGGAGTCTGGACGAAGTCTTCTTGCAGTTGGAGTCGGAGACGAAGTCCGGCTCCCGTAGGAGTCCGGACGAAGTTTCCCTGTCGCCGTAGGTCGGACGCCGGTAGAATCTCCGAGGGGTCACTCCTGACACGAACTTCGGCTGGGGGGGGTTTTACACCCAACAGATGCAATACCAAAAATTTTTTTTTTGATAATCTCATAAAATAGCATAATTTCATATTAGACCCCTCTTAGTACATTTCAGCTCAACGAGATAATTAAGAAGAGTCATGGGACTATATGAGATATGGTCCGATCCATGATGGACTTCACTGATTTATTTTATTTTTTTAGGGTTATACTTTATTTCTATAAAATTGGGTTCTCTTTAAATCTATTCTTACTACATCATATCAAATATAGCATGGTGAGAACTGAATTTTTGTTATTTCAAGATCCAAGGATGTCCAGCCTATGTCAAGGACAGTAGGTGAATATGTTAGAAAATAGGTCTGTAAAAGCTCATTTCAAAGAATATCCTAAAAGAGTTTGGGATACTACTTTTCTTCTGAAAGGATTACAATGTGATTGTGACCCGTCATGTTATTTTCTTGAAAAATTATTTATCCAAGATAAAGTAGTGAGAGGAAAATTAAGCTCGAAGAGTGTCTCTGAAGAACAGCGAGCCAAAGGACCTAAAGAACCTATTCATCATGAGCCAATATACATATATTCCTTCTCCACCTCATATATATAGTAGGATCTTCCATCCTCTCGAAAGGTACTTGGATATACTTAACAAAAAATGTAGAAAAAAATTATTTCTCATGGGAGATAGGGAACATAGAGATGATCCCAAAATCTACAATGAGACAATGTCAGACATCGACTTTAAGAAAAGAATGTGAAATAGCTTTTCTTACTGGATATCTTTTGAAGATTTCTATATAAAATAGCTTATAAATTTTATTTCTCATGATAGGAGATCACAAAGTCTGCAATTTCTTACTGGAACATTCATTTCGATGATACGATCAAATTATTTGATCAGAAATGAAGAATTATGTATTTTTAAAAGAATCAGTGGGAGTGTCCAATACTGACATCAGTTAAAATATGGTTGTATATTGAATTCTTCATAAAAAATCTAATGCAAGCATCCTATATTCTGAGAATATAAAGATCTATAAAGATAAATACAATTAGATGCTTATATTTTCACATATAAAGTATAGAGAGTAGATGCTGAAAGAATTCATTATAGAAATCTTAGAAAGAGGTCTGCTATCCTCTGAGGCACAGATGTATACCATGTAATATACTTAAACTGATATAGCCAATACTGTGAATATCGTGAGTAGATATCAGTTGTATCTAGACTAAAAGTACTGGATTGCTATGAAAACATCCTTAAGTACCTGAGAAGAACTAATGATTTATTTTTAATTTTTGGAGAAAGATCAAAGCTAAGAGTGGGAGGATACACCAATTCAGATATTATGTCTGATATTAATGGTAGAATGTCTACATCATGGGGTGTGTTCTTGTGTAATCATGTCGATATCTTGAAAGAGTTTCAAGTAATCGATCGATGGAAGCTGAGTACACTGTAGATGTGTAGGATTCATTTTGATTCTAATGTTAGTTGCAGAACTAGATGTTATGTCATCAGATATCATGACATTATAGTACAAAGATAATGGTACCATAGCCCTTGCTAAGAAGCCTATGTCTCACCAGACATCCAAGCATATAGTGCAACAGAACATGCGACTACCTCAAGTAGAAATACATAGAGGTGCAGAGAGCAAACTCTATATGGAATGTGGTAACCCACTATAAGTCACTTAGTCAGCAGAAGACTAAAGCCTGTCTTGAGAAGATGGGGCTTGGTATATGACAGATTGACTTTAGTGTAAGTGAAAGATTATTGGATGTATATCCTAGAAGCTAATCTTGGCTGACACATATTATATTACTAGGATATGATTTTGTACTTAATGGATACTTATATTATCATTCATATTTTATATGTCCATGAAACATCCAAGGTATTAACAAGATGATGACACATATTCTCAAAGAGTTGAGAATTTGAGACATATGTCATTGATGGTTAATTCCTAAATTGCTCTTGATCATAGGATCATCATGGGGATGGTGATTGATCTAAATAGACTAGTGTATGAATTGCTTCCTTCGGATAGATAAGTCTCGAGTCTGTGGTATAATGATATTGGAGTGAGAGTGCAGGTGGTTGTTAAAGAATAACTAGCACTAAGCGTGACCAATATGAGAAGTCACATAGATGTCTACTCACTTATTAGTGACTTTCTTGATGCTGCAGTAGTGTATCTAATCCTTTGACCTATGGTGCTATAGCTGCTCGTGGTAAAGCTGCTGGAGTTTGACTACACATAAATATTGACTCAATGAGTTTTTGTAGTGGATGTTGGTGACAGTTGATTTACTGTAAGAGTAAGAAACGCACCTAGATGGAATCTATTGATCCCAACAGAGAAGAGTAGTCTTATGGGATTTAAAAAATTGAGTCCTTAAGTCTATGACCATACTAGTATGATTGAAGAAAAAGAGTTTTCATGAGAATCACACATAGACTCGAGCAAATTGAATCTATCATATGACCGATGATGAGGTTTGACGATTTATCTATGACCTACCATCTGATCAAACTCATGATAGAGAGATTGTATCATACGTTAACTACACCTAGAGATTCATCACCTTTTATTTTATTGAGTTATCACTACATACTGCTAGGTGTCACTGATGGATTGTGAGACCCACGAGCATTATCTCGATGATCGATGATCTTTGATGGGTAGAGTTAGAGTGGTTCAAATCCATTGAAAAGAGTTTTAATGATATTATGATAGAAATCATAATATATCTCACTATCAGATAGAATAGAACCTATGGGATCACACACAAAGAGATTTTTGACTGATCAGATGATTGAATTACAATTATGAATCATAATAAGGTTTAATTATCAATTTGATTGATGATTAATCTAATATAAAAATTATAATTAAATAACTCGCTAAAGAGTTAGTATGTTATAGGAGGATTAATTAGCAAATTGGATTACTAATTGGCTCAATTTGATTGAGCAATAGGGCTTGCATCGAGTCTAATTGAATTAGATTCAATTTGACTTGATATGGTTTTGATTTTATCAAGCCTAATTGGGTTATGAGATAATCAAATTGTATGGAAGAATAATTTCTTGTTTGATTAGGATTTAGGTTTGACTTAATTTTTAATTAGACTAGGATCTAACTAAGAGATTTTTGGATTCTTATTTGGATTAGAAATCCTCCTCTAATTGTTGAATTTTTATAGTTTCATGCATGCATGATTTTATAAAACAAGTACGCAGTAGAATTTTAAAATTTTTTTAGATTAAATCTAATTTAATCTAAACATGAATAAGATCAAATCTTCAAACCATAAACAGGATCATCATATGTGAGATAAGATTCAGATATAGAAATCAAATAGAAAAAAATAAATTAAGAACATACCTTTGCATGGATGAATTTTCACCATGAACTGATGATCATGGATGTCTTCTGAAGGTTCCTTTTAGCTGCACAAGAGTTCGATCTTTATGGATATCCACATGAGATTCTGATCTGATCAGAAGTCTTTTGATCTCACCAGAGTGCTAGCTCCCTTGCTGAGATCGCATCTTGATAGTTGAAATTTTTTTTCTCTCAAGACACTCTTAGAGAGCAAGAAGATGTAGGAGGATCTTGATTTCTATGCTAGAGATCATGAGAAGAACCTTTCTTATCTTGATTTTTGCCTAGGTTTTACACAGTGAGATAGGAGATTTAAAAGCCTTCTTACATGCTAATAAGGGGAGGAAAAGAGACATGAAATTTGGTTTGGGGCATGGGTCTTTTGGGCACACAAATACAAGGTGACATGGGACTCCTTTTTATGCATGGATAAAGGAAGTTTACATCTCATGGGACTCTTGGATTAGGTGGCTGTTTTAAATCAAATAAAAAACCAATGAATCCTAATCATATTAGCATCAGATTAGACCTAAATAGATGAGAGTCTAAATCTAATTTGGAGCCCAATCTATTTAGATTAGATGTCTCTTAATTGGAGGAGTCCTAGTCCTATTGGACTCTTTCTTGGTACTTGAGTCAAACTCAATTTTTAATCCTAATCCAATTAAGATTTGGTGAATCCAAAAAAATAAAAATTTTTAGTCCAACTAGAAATTCATATATCCTAGTCTAATTAAGAATTGGGTCAAACCCAAATCCTAATTCAACTGGGACTAATCATCCGATCCTTTTGGGGTTATCATATAATCCAATTGGGGTTGATCAAATCAAACCCATAATGAGTCAAATGAAATCTAATCAAATTAAACTTAATGTAAGTCTCATTGCTCAATCAAATTGAGCCAATTAGCAATCCTATTGCTAATTAATCATTCTATAACTCACTAACTCTTTAGTAAGTTACATAATGCAACATTTGCATTGGATCAATCATCAATCAAATTGATAATCAAATTCTATTACGATTCATAATCATAATTCAACCATCTGATCAGTCAAAAATCTCTTTTGGATATGATCCCATAGATTCTATTCTGTCTAATAGTGAGATATATTGTGATCTTTATCATAATATCATTGAAACTTTTTTTAATAGGTTGGAACAATTCTTACTCAACCTATCAAGGATCATTGATCATCAAGATGATCTTCATGAGTCTCACAATCTATCAGTGACACCTAGCAGTATGTAGTAGTAATCCAGCAAAATAAAAGATGAACCTCTAGGTGCAATTAGCATATGATACAGTCCCTCTATCGTGAGTCCCAACCAGATGGCAGGTCATGGATAAATCATCAAACCTCAACATCAGTCATATGATAGATTCAATCAGCTCAAGTCTATATATGATTATATGAAAACTTCTTTCTATCAATCACACTGTTATGACCATAGACTTAAGGACTCAGGCTCTTAAATCCCTTCTGCTAGGATCAATAGATCCCATCTTGATGTACACCTCACTCCTATAGTGAACCAACTGTCGCCAATGTCCCCTACAAGAGCTCATTGAGACCTATGTTAATGTATCAGTCAAACTCCAGTAGCCTCATTGTGAGCAGTAGTGTCATCTCAGATCAAAGAACTAGTCATACGACTGCAGCATCGAGAAAGTCACTAACGAGTGAGCAGACATCCATGTGATTTCTCATGTTGGTCACGCTCAGTGCTAGTTGTTCTCTAACAACCACCTGCACTCTCGCTCCAGTATCTCTACATTGCAGACTCGAGATCCATCTGTCCGAAGAAAGTAATCCATGCACTGGTCTATCCAGATCAATCACCATCCCCATGATGATCCTATGTTCAGGAGTAATTTAAGAATTAACCATTAATGACACATGTCTCAAATTCTTAACTCTTTGAGAATATGTGTCATCATCTTGTTAATTCCTTAGATGATTCATGGATACATAAATATGAATGATAATAAAACTGCCCAATAAGTATAAAATCATGTTCTAGAGATATGAAATGTGTCAGTCAAGATTGACTTCTAGGGTATACGTCCAACAATCTTTTACTTGCACTAAAGCCAATCTACTATGTATCAAACCCCATCTTCATAAGATCGGCTTTAGTCTTAGGCTAGCTGAGTGACTAACTAGTGAGTCAACCACATCACATGTGAAGTTTGCTCTCTGTACCTCTATGTATTTTTACTTGTGGTAGTTACGTGTTCTATTGCTCTATATGCTTGGATATCTGGTGAGACCTAAGCTCCTTAGCAAGGGCTATGATGCCTTTGTCTTTGCAGTATAGTGTCACAACATCTGATGGTATGACAATCAATTCTACAACTAACATTAGAACTAGAATGCATCCTACACATCTACAGTGTACTCAGCTTCTATTGATCGATTATTTAGAATCTTTTCAAGATATTGACATAGGAACACACCCCATAACATAGACATTATACCATCAATATCTGACATAAAATCTAAAATAGTATATCCTCCCACTCCTAGCTTTGATCTTTCTTCAAAATAAGAGCATATCCTTAGTTCTTCTTAAGAGCTTAAGAATATTTTCACAGCAATCCAGCGCTCTCAGTCTAGATACAACTGATATCTACTTATGACAATTACAGTAATAACTATATCAGTTCAAGTATATTACTTGGCACACTTCTATGCCTGAGAGGGTAGCAGACCCCTCTCAGAGATTTCTATGCTGAACTCTTTCAGCATCTACTTTCTGTACTTTATTTATGAAAATACAAGCATCCAATTTCATCTATCTCTATAGATCTTTAGAACACCTACTTTATATCTTTCATGGAGAAATCTATATTCAACCATATTTTAACCAATGTCAGTATTGAATACTCCCACTGACCCTTTTGAAACCTATAATTCTTTATACCTGATCAAACAATTTGACTATTCCAACTCCAAGATTTTTTATAGACTTTGTGATCCCCTATCACAAGAAGTGAAATCCATAGGCTACTCCATATAGAAATTTTCAAAAGATCTCTACTCAGGAAAGCTATTTCACATCTCTTTCTTGGAGTCAATATCTTACATCACCTCGTTGTAGGTTTTGGGATCATCTCTATGCTCCCTATCTCCCATGAAAAATAATTTTTTCTACATCCTCTATTAAGCATACCCAAATACCTTTCGAGAGGATTGGAGATCCTACTATGTATACGAGGTGAAAGAGGAATATACGTCTACTGACTTATGATGAATAGGTTCTTAGGGTCCCAAAGATCACTGCTCTTCAGAAACACTCTCTTTGAGTTTAACTTTCCTCCCACTACTTTATCTTGGTTAAATAATTTTCTAAGAAGATAGCATGTCGGATCACAATCACATTATAATCCCATCAGAAAGTAGTATCCAAACTCTTTTAGGATAAGATTTATAGACCTGTCCTCTAATATATCCACCTACTGTGCTAAACACAGGCTGGACATCCTTAAATCTTAGAATAATCAAGATTCAGTTCTCACCATGCCATATCTTATATGGTATTGTAGGAATAGGTTTAGAGAGAACCCAATTCCATAGAAATAAAGCATGTCCCTAAAGAAACATAAATCAGTGATGTTTATCATGAATCAGATCATATCTCATATAGTCCTTTGACTCTTCTTATCTCAATAAGTTGAGATTTACTAAGAGGGGTCCAATATGAAACTATGCCATTTTATGAGATAATCAAAAAAAAATTTTCATTGATATTGCAACCTCGATCTGATCAAAGTACCTTTAAAATTTTTTTAATTTGCTTCTTTACTTACATCTGAATTCTTTGAACCTTTCAAAAATTTCAGATTTGTATCTCATATACAAATTAAAGACAACTTCTTGGTTAGCACATCATATGGGCTACACACGTAAAATGTGTACTAGGATAAGTATCTCAGTGGTTATTTTTCTCTTATCCTACAAGAGTAGCTTGATCATATTTTCTCAAAGAGATGATACACAAACTAGATTTGACTCAATAGTCAATGAGCCCAATCCCAAATTTCTCCTATTTGTTTCATCATTTCTTCTCCAATACGACTTAGCCTAAGGGTCCACATATACTTTGAGCTTATCTCAATTCTGGATCTCTCAGATCCAATTGTATTCACTACTTGCTTAAGTAAGTTCGTATATGCATCACCATGCAAATGATAAAGACCATCTCTAAGAACTAAATCCAAATGATGATCGCGAAGGATAGATACCCATGGCCACAACAGCAACTGCTGCCCTGTAGCCAATTCAAAGGTTACTTTCTATGCCCTCTACATTCCCATCGACTCTACACTAGAGTCTATAGCTCAATTGGGAGAAGAAAAAATTGTAAGGATAGCTTTGAGCAATCTTGACATGCCTACTCTAGGCGTGTCATTGTTTCTTTAGGCTCTCCAAGTATTTATCTCTGAACTCTTTCAAGATTTTTTTGTTATTAATACTTTGACCAATTCAGATAAGGTGCCATGATAGTCTTTTATATGATAGTTTATCATAAACTATTCATATAAACTAATCAGAGATTGCAGGATCAAATTTATATGTAATTTCTTATGCATGATCATGTCGAGCCTTTCAAGCTCCTTAATTTTCTTGATTATTATTAGATAACGATCATAGACTGACTGCCCATCATGCATCATATGTGCTGTGTGACTCTGATCACCTCACAACACTTGTAGATGAATCAACGTGTCGTAGGCAGTGAACATGTGCTCATGTATAGCACCTATCTTAATTATCATTGTCCATCCACTCATCAAGTATAGCTCATTGACTATGGGTTGGACGGGTTGTTAACATCAGAATAATCTTATAGAGAATATAGCTTAATTTTTTAAAATTTAAAATAATTTTTAGATTTATGAACCAGTCTATATAATCGATTTTTGTTAATCGATTGATATCTAAGATTTAAGCTAGAGGATTGAAAGCTGACTTAATAAACAGTAAAGAGCAAAAATTCTAATTGGAGGTTTGTACCTATTTTTATAATTTACTCTAGAGATTTTTAGATGCAAAAAGAGACTCCCACTATTTTATCAAATCTCCCACACTCTTCGAATGGAGAAACAAAAATCCTAACATGATAATTGGGTTTCTAGTGGGTGTTCCGATCCCACCGATGTCGTGCACCTCACCTAATAGTTATTGATAACACAAATAAACATCGATGCATGGATAACTCTTTGTTCAGATGCTTCTCTAAGCATGTTGCTGCCACTTGGTCTCTAAGTCATGTGGGCTCACCTAATAATTATTGTCTGTATTTCTTAGTTAAGCTAGATCCACCGTTCACAAGCAGGTGTAAGGCCATCATTGGATCCCTCACCTAACAATTATTGGGCCCAATCCTATCTTTATCCAACAGTAACTCTTTGCTAATAGAGTGGTTACATATTCCCAATACAATGGAACCACTGTGACCAGTCGAGAACAATCAACGTCGGTAGCATGCCTGCACATCTACAATGGTGAAAGACCTTGAACTTAATATTTTATGAAAAGATTTAGGTTTAGGTCTCAACTAATCAGTCATCACATGACTGATATAATTGGTATGGGCTAAATCAAACCACCAAGCAACCATATTTGGGACTCAATCTATCAAATTGGTCAGGTAAGTGGAGATTGGTGGGGGTCCCCCAATTGCTTTCTTTAGACACTAATAAATTGATCAGGTGAGCGAATGAAATTAATTAAATAATCACCTTTCAATTACTTACTTTAGACATCAATCGATCAATTGATCCGAATAGGTTAGCTTAGGTGAATCAGACTTAAGTCACAGATCCAAATTAGGTCCTTAGATTAATTGATTCTATATATGGGCGTTAATCGATTCGATCCACAATAATTGTATGATCTTAAGCTTTATTGACCTCACTCTAATCAATACTTGACTCAGTTTAATCAGCTACTTAATCGATCTAGACCCAACATGATCAAATCAGAAACCCTTTAATGTAATCAGATTATAGGACCTAACTTGATCTACCCATGACCAATCCCTCATGCACAAACACTAATTTTAGATCTTAAATCAAAATTTTTAGATCTAAATTTTTTGCATGAAGAGTAAATTTTGATCTCAAAATAATTTCAGATCATGCATACAAATATGTATCATATTCATAAACAAGTTCAGATCATAAAAATAAATTTCAGCCCTAAACATACTTTTATATATCATATATATGAATTATAACAGATCTCAAAACTCCTTTCAGATCTAAATAACAAAATATATATCACATATATGCTGTAAAAATTACATCTAAAAAATTTAATCTAATTGAAAATTTTAACATCATTCTAGGATAACCATTCAGCATAACAAGTTATGTCAGGATAACCTTATGTCAGAATGATATCAAAACCTTTCAGATCTGAAATTTTTTTCTACAGATTTTAAATCTAAATCTTAATCTCATGCTTATGATGTGACTCTAATATCATTGTTAAATTTTTATGGTTTCATGTATGCATGATTTTACAAAATAAGTATGCAGTAAAATTTTAAAAATTTTTCAGATTAAATCTAATTTAATCTAAGCATGTATAAGATCAAATCTTCAAATCATAAATAGGATCATCATATGTGAGATAAGATTTAGATATAAAAATTAAATAAAAAATAAATAAATTAAAAATATACCTTGGTATGGATGAATTTTTACTGCAAACTAATGATCATGGATATTTTCCAAAGGTCCCTTTTAGCCGTACAAGTGTCTGACCTTTATGGGTATCCACACAAGACTCTGATCTAATCAGAAGTATTTTGATCTCATTGAGGTGCTAGCTCCCTTATAAAGATTGTATCTTAATGGTTGAAAATTTTTTTTTCTCTCAAGACACTCTGAGAGAACAAGAAGATGTAGGAGGATTTTGATCTCTATGCTAGAGATCATGAGAGGAACCTTTCTTCTCTTTTCTTCCTAAAATCTATGCACCAAATCTCTATAATAGAGATGTAAGAATTTTGTCTAACTTTTGGATGAAAAGAAGAAGAGACATCCATGTCTAAATATGGATAAAAGGGAGAGAAGGAGATGTCCAAACAACCAACTTTTGGTTGTATCAGAAAGAAGGGATATGGAGATCAAACTACCTCACGCCTTGGACCTCTTCACCATGCCCTTTCTCTCCTCCAATTTTTCTCATGCACACCTTTCCTTTAGGAAGTCAAAACCTGAAGCTAATCACCACACACCATCCCATATGTGCTGGGTTTAAATAGGCCAATAGGGAGTCATACTTTGGATAGGAAACAAGAGTCCATAACGCCTAGGACTCTAGCAATTTTGGATGCCGCCCAATCCAATGATTTTTGCCCAGGTTTTACACATTGAGATAGGGGATTTAAAATCCTTCTTACATGATAATAAGGGGAGGAAAAGGGATGTGAAATCTGGTTTGGGGCATGGGACTTTTGGGCGCACAAATACAAGGTGGCATGGGACTCCCTTTTGCGCATGGATAAAGGAAGTTTAAATCTCATGAGACTCTTGGATTAGGTGGCTGTTTTAAATCAAATAAAATATCAATAAATCTTAATCATATTAGGATCAGATTAGATCCAAATAGATGAGAGTGTAAATCTGATTTGGAGCCCAATCTATTTAGTTTAAATGTCTCCTAATTGGAGGAGGACTCCTAGTTCTATTAGACTCTTTCTTGGTGCTTGAGTCAAACTTAATTTTTAATCCTAATTCAATTAGAATTTGGTGCATCTAAGAAAATAAAAATTTTTAGTCCAAATAGAAATTCATATATCCTAGTCTAATTAGGAATTAGGTCAAATCCAAATCTTAATTCAACTGAGACTAATCATCCGATCCTTTTAGGATTATCCTATAACCTAGTTGGGGTTGATCAAATCAAACCCATAATGAGTCAAATTAAATTCAATCAGATTAGACTTAATGCAAGCCCTATTGCTTAATCAAATTGAGTCAATTAGCAATCCTATTGCTAATTAATCTTTCTATAACTCATTAACTCTTTAGTAAGTTATATAATGCAATATTTGTATATTGGATCCATCATCAATCAAATTGATAATCAAATCATATTATGATTCATAATCATAATTCAACTATCTGATCAGTCAAAAGCCATTTTTGTGTATGATCCTATAGATTCTATTCTGTCTGATAGTGAGATATATTATGATCTCTATCATAATATTATTGAAACTCTTTTCAATGGGTTGAAACAATTCCAACTCAGCACACCAAGGATCATTGATTATCAAGATGATCCTCATGAGTCTCACAATCTCTCAGTGATACCTAGTAGTATGTAGTAGCAATCCAGCAGAATAAAAGATGAACCTGTAGGTGTAGTTAGCATATGATACAGTCTCTCTATCGTGAGTCCTAACCAGATGACAGGTCATGGATGAATCGTCAAACCTCAACATCGATTATATGATAGATTCAATCAGCTCGAGTCCATATATGATTCTATAAAAACTCCTTTCCATCAATCATACTGCTATGGCCATGGACTTAAGGACTCGGCCTCTTAAATTTCATAAGACTACTCCCTTCTGCTGGGATCGATAGATCTCATCTTGATGCACACCCCACTCCTAAAGTGGACCAACTATCGCCAACATCCACTACAAGGGCTCATTAAGACCTATGTTGATATATCAATCAAATTCCAGTAGCTTCACTACGAGCAGTAGTATCATCTTAGGTCAAACAACCATTCATATAATTGCAGTATCGAGAAAGTCACTAACGAGTGAGCAGACATCCATGTGACTTCTCATGTTGGTCACGCTCAGTGCTAGTTGTTCTCTAACAACTACTTACACTCTCACTCCAGAGTCTCTATACTACAGACTCAAGACCCATCTGTCCGAAGAAAGCGATCCATGCACTGGTCTATCTAGATCAATTACCATCTTTATAATGATCCTATGATCAGGAGAAATTTAGGAATTAACTATCAATGATAAATATCTCAAATTCTCAACTCTTTGAGAATATGTGTTATCATCTTGTTAATCCCTTGGATGATTCATGGACACACCAATATGAATGGTAATGAAACTACTCAATAAGTACAAAATCATGTCCTAGATATATGAAATATGTTAGCCAAGATTGGCTTCTAGGGCATACATCCAACACTAATTAGGTTACATCTAATTCCTAATTGGATTAGATTTTAATCTAAATACTTTGGGCTCCTAATCAGATTAGGATTTCAATCTATTTAGATATAAGTAAGTCCTAATATGATTAGGATTGATTAGAGTTTTATTTATTTTAAATCAGCCACCTAAAGAGGAGTTCTAAGTGATTAGGACTCCATCTCAACATGCGCCATAAGGAAGCCTCACACCCACTTGTTTTTGTGCCAACCTTTTCACACCAAAAACTTCATTATGTGCTCTTCCTATCTCATGATGTTACCATGTAACAAAGTGGCACAAAAAGGAAAAGGATGGGCGGCATAAATCAAGAGTCCTAGGATAGTTGGACTCTTATCTCTTTAAACAAAAACCCTATCTGCTCCTATTTAAACATGGGATCATATGAGGCAGAAACAAGGGGCTTATATTAATCAGATTAAGATGCATAAATTCAGAGGTGTGCATGAAAAAAATCCAAGGGAGAGAGATGTGGCATCCTAAGGGAAGGCATGAGGTTTGTTTGTTCTTGTCTTTTCTTTCTTATCGACAACCAAAGGTTGGTTGTTAGGGCCTTCTCTCTCCATCTTTTGTCCAAGTTTGGACATGAATTTTTCTCTCCCCTTTGTTCAAGAATTGGACATATGTTCTTAGATCTCTAGCATAGAGATTTTGTGCATGGGTTTTAGGAAGAAAGAGAAGAAAATATTTTTTTCATGATCTCTAGCGTAGAGATCATCATTCTCCTATTCTCTTCTTCTTCTCTAAGAGGGTCTTGAGAGAAACAAAGAGTTTTTAACCATCAAGATGTGATATCTACAAGGGAGCTAGCACTTTGGTGAGATCAAGAAGCTTTTGATCAGATCGAAGCCTCGTGTGGATATCCATAGAGGCCAGACACTTGTGCAGTTGCAAGAGATCTTCAGAAGACATCCATAATCATCAGTTCGTAGTGTAAATCGATCCACACCAAGATATGAAGATTAGATCTTCTTTATTTATTTATTTTTATTTAATTTTTATATCTGAATTCTATCTCATATATGTAGATCTTATTTTATGATTTTAAGATTTGATTTTATACATAGATTAAATTAGATTTAATCTAAATTTTTAATTTTCACTGCATACTTATTTTAAAATTTTTGCATGCATGAAACTATGAAATCCCAACATATATTACATTATATAACAATATGATGATGATATTATATAATATTTTATATATTAAAATATTATATTATATTTTATTTTTATACAAGATGAGATGATTATGTCCATCTTATAACAACATGATATATCTTATATACTTCATAAAGATATTTTTGATAAAATTTTTAAAATAAAATATAATAAATTTATAAATTTTTATTGTTACATAACATTCAAATTCATAATTATGTCTATTTTATGTAAATATATAAGTTATTCATCTAATATAATATTTAGATACTTTTTTTAGAAGCATATTATTATACATTAGAGGAAATATGGATGATTATGATCTATTTATTTTTTAGATAAAATAATTTTGATCTATCATTTTATAAAAAAATTATTTTATCTATATAAATTAATAATTTAAATAAATTTATTTCATTATATATATTAATTTTTTTTATTAGAATAAGAAAAAAAATTAATAAATCAAAAGAGGTGTATTTATGTTAAGAATCTTTTGCATGTATACCCTTTCAAATATTCAAATTTATATGAATATCCTCATAAAATTATGATTTACATATATATCCTTATAATTTTATTTTACACATCTATTTAGAAGAATATTTTAGTCATTTTAATTTTAAACCATTAATTTTGAATGGTGTTAGATGATATGGGTATATATACAAAAAAAAAAATTTATGAGGATATACATGTAGATATTAATTTTGAAAGAGTGTTTATGCAAATTTAAATATTTGGAAGGATATACATATAAAAAATTTATTATTTTTTGCTGAGCCTTACTTAAATTTGATGAGCAAAAATCCTAATAAAATTACATTCGAGCCGATGTCATAGTGATTAGAGTGATTGTGAGGGTTAGATGCCAGTCGATGTTACAAAATACTCATTAATTATTTAATATATTACACTTATAATTTATTTTTTATATTTTTTTGAGAAATTATTTATTATTTTTTTGTATAAATTCATATTTATATTTTCATTCTCTCCTTGTACACGCATTGTGTGCGAGTATCATTCTTGTTCATTTTTATTTGAATTGAAAAATTAAAATTGATTCAATGGAGGTTAGTTTAGATGTAGATCATGTGTCTCACTACGAAGAAGGAAAGTCCCCTTAATTTCACTAGTCATTAGTTGGTTGTTTCAACAATCATATCTTAGGTAAGTGTAACTGTTACGCAAATGTAGATAACTCAAAAGAACGGTGAATTAGATTTTTAAAAACTTTTACAACTTAAACCTGATATGTGCTTAATTATAATAAACTAAGTAAGCATGCAGTGGAAACAATGAATTAAAATAGAAAGTATGCTGAAATAAATAAGAACAAAATAGCAATAAGCAAAAGCACACACAAACACAGAGTTTTGTAGTGGTTTGGGACCAAACCCAGTACCTACAATCAACCCAACTGATTATTTTAGTGGGCTCACAATCAATCCAATTGATTCTATACAGGAAATCAACCAAAATCTTTCCAACAAATTAAGTGACCCCTAGACTTAGTCAATACAATGTCCAATTACAGACTTGAATAAGCCTATCCCATAAGTTACTATCCCAAAAAATCTGTAAAAAAAATAAGATATACAAAAGAAATGAGAAAGTACATGTAAGAGTATAAGAGGAATAAAATTTGTTGAAGCTTGATTGAAGTCGATGATGATGGTTGCTCTTTGAAGTTTGGACTTCTTCACTTGAATGAATGAGAGATTCTTTCTTAATTGTTAAGGATATTCTCTTAGAAGCTCACTCAATTAATTTTACTTGATTCCTCTCTTTTTGACTTGCTCAAAGATATTCAATGCCCTCACCATTAAATTAGATTTTTCTCTTTTTTTTCCCCTTAGATTCACTTTTCCTGGCTCTTCCTTGAGTTTGGAAGTCTTTAAATCCTTTGTAGAAGCTAAACTAGCCATTTTTAGTCATTGGAGATTGAAAACTAGCCATTGGAGGGCTTTTGTGTAAATCTACAGCTTTTGAAAAAACTAGCCATTGGAGCTAGAGTCGACTCATGAACAGTAGGGAGTCGACTTAGGACCAATAAGACTCAGCTCGAGGTCTACACATAAAAAAATTATTCTCTATTTTTTTGAGAGAGTCGACTTATGAATAATGAGAGTCGACTTATAAATGGCAAGAGTTAGCTCGAGGTCTACATATAAAAAGTCTATTCTTTATTTTTTTTTGAGAGAGTCGACTCGTGAACAGTAGGAGTTGACTCAAGCTCTGTGCCACTTAAGCCAACATGCTGGAATCAACTCAAAACCTTTCGAAGTTGATTCAAAATCTTCTAATACCATTTTTTTTTTCATATTTTGATCTCTCAAACTTAAATTTTTTGGACCCAATGCTTTCAAAATACTTCCAATACTTTTCTAACTTTAGGATTTATAGGATTTATTCTTTTAAGCTTCTTCATGCTTCTTTAAATGTTCAAGCTCATTATGCTTCTTATAAAATAAATTAATGTCTCCAAAAATATACATTCATTAGTATCATACTTAAAAATTTTGTACTCATCAAAATCAATGCTAGGGTCAACACTAACATAGAGCACTATAATAAGTTTTGTACGATAGAAAAACTAAAATATCTAGGAAAACTAATAAAAATAATATTTTCACCATAAAATTAAGTTTGTGGGCTAATCAATAACTAATTCAAATTTGCAAGAGATAAAAGACGAAAGAAAAATTAAAACAAAACAAATCTGATGCCATTACTCATACAATTACTTGCATAATTAAATTAAAGTTTGCATGTAAGTTATAAGGTCCATCCTCTAAATTAAAGTCCACCAATCACATATGTGATGACCATGATTGAATGATTCCTATGGATAAATAAGATAACTCATTGCATGACGCCATATAAATCCCATCCCATCATAGTCATTAAACAATACATAGGTAGCCACAATAATGTCAATAATTGGCAGATTGGATTCCTCTAATTCAATCCCTAGAGAGGATGCCAGCTCTAACATTTGAGACATTACCCTAATTAATACATCTACTTTAGTAGTGGTAACAATGGTGACATATAGTTCCCACAGTGATCTTTCCTCTTGGGGAAGAATACCTATCTAACATCAGAGTAACATGACAGGATGAAGAAGAAACAATAAATAACTCTAATAGAATGTAGAATAAAAATAAAAATTTCACTCAATTCAAAATGCCCTTTATAGTGGCTAGGCATCTTTATTTATAGTTGCAGAACCCCTTGAACTTGCTTGCACATTTGTCGACATTCATTTCTTGTTAAAAAGGTGAAAAACTTAAAAACAAGGAAAAATATCCCCTATAATGTGTTAGGATTTGATTTGGTGTAAATACCGAAAGCAATTACAAGAATAAAATATAACCTCTAATATGCTTGTTGACTCGAGAAGTCTCTGACATATCCTGATGTCTGATTATTCTGTTTAGATTTACTTGATATAGCCTCATTTAATTAAATCTCTAGGATTATTTCCTAGTCTATAGCAATCTTCTAGAATTTATTTAGGGACGAACCCAATATTGAGCCTCTTTGCTTCTTTGGACAACTTTTGACACAATTGGTTCAAGTACATGTCAGCCAAGTCTATGACATATGCATAATTCTCGATGGTCTAATTAAATCTAGTTGAAAGTCTTGTGTTTCTCCAACAAAGTAGGGTAGAGCTTTGTCAACTTAACTTCTAATATCCATGAATCTATAGTGGCTAGCTTGTCTTTCCAATCTTGTAGAGTATAGTTCTTGAATGATCTTCTCTCTCATGGAACAATTTGGGATTTAACGTCAAGTTTCTAAGAGAAGAAAACTTATGATTGGAGAGATGATTGGACAAAGAAGGACCAGATAGATCTAAATTTGCATCTTCCTTATACAGGCTTTTTAGTAGGACAAAACCCAAAGCCTCTATAGAGAGTGTACTAAGTAGAATATGTCCTACACTTGGTTCATCTACTACTTGGTTTATCATGTTGGACTTATCCTCAAACACAAAGTTGAACTATTAGAGAAACGTAGCCCATCTCTCATATTGGTGATAAAGGTGGTGGTTGCAATTTAGAAAGGAAAAAATCTCATGGTCAAAGTAGAGTATAAAGTCACTTTATTGAATATATGGCTTCTAATGTTACAAGGCCTACACAATAGCATAAAACTATATATTAGAGGTAGACTAGTTGAGGTGGCTTCCATTTAGCTTTTTATTGAAGTAGGGCACTAGTCAACCTTCTTGATATGCGATATCATGAACAATAGCTAAAACTCTATTCGTAGATTAGTGTGCCTCCATTCAACATTTTATTGAAGTAGGGCACTAGTTAGCTTCTTGAGATGTGACCTTTAAAGAGAGATGACATGAAGAGTGCATATGATTGATTATTCTAGAACCAACATTTGTATTGTTGAAGAGGATAAACTACCCCTTTTGTCACATCAACTTGGATTTATGGCTATAATTGGATGCCATTTATATGTGTAAAGAACCATTTGAGTCATCATTATCTTTGAGAAAGTATTTGGAATGCCATAAAAGTCCACATGGATAGTCTGGTTATCAAATCTTCATGTTCTTCAGACTAATTGGAGGTGCAGAAAACTCCAACCATCTGAGAAGAGAAATAGACCAGTTGATGGCTGTTGTTCGTTAGGAGGTTTGGTATGAAAGAAATGAAAGATTATTCCTAAGAAAGTCTCTCATTTTATGAGAAGTTCTATCTTTGTTTACTCGATTCTTTAAAGGACCTTACATATGTTTCATATTTCAGAAAATTTGTGTTCAGGGAATATGCTAGAATGTCATGATAAACTTTGGAGATGCCTACTCCCCCTAACCCACTCTCCATCAAGTAGAAGGTAGAGCCACATTAGCAGCAATCAGAACACAAATCTAGTAGCACATAGGACCACTTGCCCTCAATTCAGTAGTGATCAGAAATATTCAATGGGTGGCAATAGTTCTTGTTGCGGTAGGACTCCAGTCTGAGGATAGTGTGGTTGTGGTGAGACTCCTTCTAACTTGGGAGCTCAGCTTCAACCCGAGAACTGGAGCACCTAGGGAGAATGTCATGCTCTTGACTCGAGATTATGAGTGAAGGTTATAGCAACCGTTGCATATTCATGAAGAACTCTCCCCATAAGTATGCCAGGTATTTCAAATAGATATCAATGCATCACATTAGAAGTCATAATAAATTAAGTCCAAAATTTAACTAACTAAAATCAACTTTAATCTTTTATAAAGTTTCAATAATATTTAAAAAATCTCAAATAATAATTTATAAAATATAATAATAAATTTATGTTGTCGACTCTCACTTTTGGCTCATTCTCAAAATAGTATCCATGTCTGCAATTAAGAATATGAATCTGAAAAATAAAAAAGAGAGGTGACGAGCTTGATAGCCCAGTAGGTAATAATTGTTGGGTTTTAGTGCCTCAACATTTAGGCCCATAGACCAGGCCCGCAGGCACGCAAGCTTGTAGGTGCGGCCCATAGGCATGCGGCCCACAGGCGTGTAGGCCCACAGGTGCATGCGGCTGAGCATGCACGCGGTCCACCGCATGATCCAGGGCATGCAGCGTGCAGTCCACATGTGGTGCATATGTGGTCCATGGTGTAGAAGCATGGTGCAGGTATTTCATGCAATCTTGGAGGTGTTTCATGAGGTCCAGGAGGCATTTCACATGGTCCATGCATGGTTTCATGTGGGCCGCATGCAGGTCATGTATGCGATCAGATGACTGCGGGTGCGTGCAAGGTTAATCAGGTGGTCAGAAGGATTTGGAGTCCTAACAGAAATCGATTTTAGGGCTTTTTAAGGGGACTTGATGGCCTATGGCAAGTAGTAGTTGTTTAAAGCATGAGCTAAGGGGCTAGCAGCAGCCAAAGAGTTTCCTATAGGGTTTTTGAGAGCATTGTAAGGGTTTTTATGCTTCTTGTTGAAAGAAAGATTGATGTATGAGGGTTGAGAGGGTGTGATTTCTTTTTGTATTTATTCTTTTTTTCATAATGAAACTTACATGCCCCATGGAGGTAAGCCATGGGCTGTTCCACGTATTTGATTGTGTCTTTATACATCTCTCTTTTTTCTTCCTATGTGGTATCAATATCATCACCAGTGTTTGCAATCTTGGGTGGAGGATCTGTATTCTGCACTCATCAGAGATCCTCTCAACAAGTGGTATCAAAGCATGAGATTGTTTGGGATTGCGGTGGTGTTGATTAAGGTTGGAGAAGATGGAGAAGGCAGGCTCAATTAAGATAGAGATCAACCAATATGATGGGAAGAGCAATTTCTTTCTCTGGTAAGCGAGGATAAACAATGTACTCATCCAACAAGGGTTGATTGATATTCTTTTGTATGAGAAAAAACCAACTACCATAGAGGAGAAGAGTTGGAAGCAGCTCCAGATCTAGATGGTGAGCATGATCCACTTGTACTTAGCGAATGATGTGATGATCCATGTGCTTAGCGATATTTTTTAGACAATGATGTGGATGAAGCTCGAGGAGATGTACATGATGAAGTCACTCATCAATGCTCTTTTCCTCTAAAAGTAGTTCTACTAGCTTCAATGGGTAAGAGATAAAGCGTGTTGGAGTATCTCAGCAATTTAGAAGATCCTCACTGATCTCTTCAACGTTGGTGAGAAAGTTGAGGAGAAGATCAGGGCGTTGATCTTGATTTTATCTCTTTCCTCTTCTTTGATGACTATTCTTGTAGGGATGAGCACCATTAAGATGGATGAGGTCACTTCTATATTTCTCTAGAATGAGATTCTCAGATGGAAGAACTAAGCTTCGAGTTCAGACGGCAATCCAACTTTGGTGGTGATTGGAGGTGGTGGTGGAGGCAGAGGATGGAGTAGAAGATCATAAGGTAGACAATCCAGGCCCAAGTTGAGAGACTTCAGCAAGATTAGATGCTACTGGAGTGATGAGTTAGGACATCAAGTCAGAGATTGTCCACAGCTTAGAGATCGGATGAAGGCTACTGTGGCAGTGGTCCAAGGTAGTGATATAGAAGAAAGTGATGATATTCTTATAGTGTCTAATGAGATATTTACTTTTTTTTCTCAATAGATTTTAGATTCAACATGTTCACATCATGTTTGTTGTAAAGAAGAGCTATTTGACTCCCTAAAGAGCAAAGAGGATAATGTTCATTTATCGGATGGATCGAACTGTGCGATCAAGGGCATTGGGACTGTTAGCTTACAGACTCATGATGAAGCAGTAAACAAATTGGATGAGGTTCGATACATAACCAGTTTCAGAAGTAATCTGATTTCAATGAGTGGACTAGATTCAAGCAGTTATAGATGGAGAGCTGATGATAAAATCTTGAAGATTGTGCATGACAATAGGATTGTTATGAAGGAGAAGAAGTGTGGAGGACACTACCTCTTGGTAGAAAGCTCAGTGCGAGGTGGAGCTCCAGGTATAGGTGGATTGGACATGAAACAGAAGACTTAGGAGGATGACAGGCAATATCTCAAGGTGAAGTTCCTATTGCCATAGGAGGCTACCCAACAAAAGTCTCAAGTTAGATAGATCACATCATATGTGGAGATGGGATCAAGTGACCTAGCTCGACTCCTATATTTGCCCATCCTTGAGCAGCTAGGCATTTGCCCTAAGGTATGGGGGCGAGATCATCTAGAAGCTCTCAAAGTTATATAGAGGCCGAATATCAAGTCGAGATGGAGATTATTAGATTTTGGTGCCTCAACATTTAGCCCACAGACTAGGCCCATAGGCGCACACAGTCCACAAGCGCACAGGCCTGTAGGTGCATGCTGCTCACATCACATGACTTGTAGCGCATGGCCCCAACATGCGCAGCCCAAGACGCACTGAAGGAAATGGCCAGGCATTTCAAGCATGCATTTAAAAGTTTTTTGATGGAAGCAAATCAAATTAAATAATTTAATCTATAAATCATGCTTTAGATTAGATCTAAAAACAACTATGCTAAGATCTGTGACATGATATATATAGCATATAAAATCTAAAATCTAAAATCAGCAAGCATGGAACTAAATAATCCAGCAGTAGATTAAATCTATAATATCATTGAGTTCAAAACCTGATACCTAAGCATGAGCAGCTGATCACCACAACTGAAAATCATGGTAAAGAGGTTCTTCTGATTGCTTGCAACCGCACAAGATATCCGGCCTCTATAGGATGTCTATATGAAGCTCTGGTGCTGATCGATTTCTCTAGGAGTGCTAGCTTGCATGAAAATCTTCTTGATGGCCAATCTCACTCTTTCTTCGATTCTCTCAGACTCTTTTGAGAATAAGAAGGACACTTAAGAGGAGGTAAGGTGGTGGAAGAAGAAGAGGAAAAGACTCTCATAACTCTTTTTTCTCTCTTCCCACAAAACCCTAGATACAACCCTAGGGTACCCACATCAGAAACTCACGCCCAAAAGGAAACAACTTTACTTTGTTTCATGCACAGAAGACCCACCCCACTATCTCACGCCCCACCAAAATTTTCATGATGAAATCTAATGTCTCACGCACAAAAAATCAGCCCTTTAAAATGGCGACAAAAGGAGAGGTGGTTTGGATGAGATAGAGTTGGTTTGATTCAAAATCAAACCTAATTCAAAGTTGAATTCGAAATTCAATTTGAATCAAATTTGAATTAAGATAATCCCACCCACTTGGACCTTATCCAGAGTGGGCACCAACCATTGAAAGGCATGCAAACCCTCATGCCAATTTCAAATCAATGTAAGGAATGGCATGGGGTTGGGTCGTTGGCGCAATGAGCAAGTCAAATCCGTTTAGACTCAAGCTTGATCTAATTATGTTTTCATCCAAATCAAATTTGGTTAGACCTAATTAAATAAGAGAACCTAATCTAATTAGGCACTCAACCAACTCAATTAAATTCTAATCCAATTAGATATTAATCAAGCCCAAGTCCTGATCAAATCAGGAATCAAACTCCCTTAGCGATTAGGTTATCTTATAATCTAATTAGGTCAAACCTAATTGAATCTAATTCAATTAGACTTGATCCAAATCTTATTACTCAATCAAATTGAGTTAATTAATAATCTAATTATTAATTAATCTTTTTATAATTTAATAATTATTTTATTATAATTTTTGCATAAGATTAATCATCAATCATATTGATGATTATACCCTTGAATGATTCTTAATCATCGATCAGCCATCTGATCAGATAGGAAGTTCTTTTGTGTGAGACCCCATAGGTTCGAACCTATGTTGGTAGCATAGGAATAGATTTCTGTACTAATCGAAGTGATCATTTAGCAAGGTACCTGATGTTCGGATAGGCCGAATGATTGCAAAGCAACATTCAAGAACCTTTGGCATATGGTTACTGTATAATTCATTCTTTTGACTTTCAATGCTCCGGATAACTATAGAGTTAAACTATCAACTCTTAGTCAGTACATTCATAATGTGTCTCAACCTCATAAATCCTGTGACTTCTCATAAGGACTACCCTGATCAAAATTTTGCTGAATTGAAACATAATGTAGCACTAACTCCTGAAACTAAGAGCGGTCAATCCCATCTTGACTCACACACCAACTTTGCAAGTTTTTGACTATGTCCAAAAATCTTTCATTACTGAATTAAAAATTCAGATAGTCTGACGTCAAAGTACAGTAACTTGCAAGTCACTATGGTGATCTTAGGTCAGAGGATGTTTATATCCATATCCTTCGTGAACAACTCTTGACAGCAGAGTGCTCCACAGTTGGATCATATTCAGTGAGATATACTCCTATATCTCACGTGCATGCCACTGAAGGAAAAATCATCTTTTTGCTGTGTAAGATCTTCCAGATTTCACCAAATCTGGGGTGGAATAAATTTTATTTTTTGTTATTCTATGCTATTTTAGATCTAATGTCTATTAAATCTAATTTTATTATCTGATATTTAAAATCTAAAATTAAATCTAAAAGTATGAGAAATATAGACATACCTCAAGGGTAATCTAATTACCCTGTAGATGATCGCAGTACTACTTGAGGTTCTGATGTAGCCACGCAAGCGCCTGGCCTCTACCAGTATCTACTCAGGTAGGATCTGGAATGTCTTCTCCTTGCAATTCTATTCTCTAAAAATTAGATCAAAATCTGATTTGGATGTACTTCAGAACTCCTTCTGAAGTTGGAGCAGCAGCCTGTCGAAGATATCTTGCAGCCTTCTGTTCCAGGCGTCACCACGCCTTGTACCTTTGCCAGATGAATGTCCAACTTCTTGAACGTGAAGAGGGGAGAAAGGAGAGCAGGGAGGATGTAGAGAAGAGAGGAGGGGGTGGTAGCTAATAGGTTTTTTGCATAAAACAAGTTCTCTCTCGAAACCCTAGGTGCAGCAGGGTTTATATAAATCCTGTATGCTGCACAGTGCCACATCATTCGACCACTCAAAAAATTCTAATAAATTTTGGAAAAATTTTGATTGGTGGAGTGATGTCATCTGATCACATCAGATAAGAATCCCCATGCTCTCTCCTATGTTGGCACCAACATTGGATTAGCACAAATAAGGTGGCGCCAAAGAGTCCAAGTTTATCAGGACTCTTTGGTTCTTATCCATTTGGGGCACCCATTTAAATCCAATTGAGCTCACGCCATAATCTGATTATGGCATCCAATTTGAAGTGGTTTGGATATGTGGATACTCCACAAAAATCATCCAATGAATTCTCTTCAGTTTAAGACCCATATGTCAACTTTTGACAGATGTCCTAAAATGAAATTGGCAGGTGCTAGAAATTAGCAGGTGTTGTCTTAAATTCATCTCATAAATTAAGACAAGCATTTTCTGAGCTGGACAAGCTTTAATTAAATTAAGAGAAACTTTTTCAAGGTTCTCTGGATGAGCTAGATCATATTTGGCTCAGTAGAGATAGAAAAGATTACACGAGGAGAAAGTTAGGCTCAATCGAGTGCTAGCACAATTTTCTTGAACCTAATTGGATCTTATCCAAATCAATTAGGGTAGCCCAATTGATGACATCCAGACCCTAACCCTTATTTGTGTGATCCAGTTAGGTTCAATTCTATATGGTAATGAGACATGTCATGATCTCATCATCGATATTATCGAAACTCCTTTCGATGGATCAGAACTCTTCTGATTCAGACAAGTAGAATGATCGATCATCAAAATCATTCTAATTGCTCCCAAAATCCATTAGTGACACCTAGCAGTATATGGTGGCAACCCATCAGAACTGAAGATGAACCTCTTGGTGCAGCTACCTGTGTGATTGAGTTCTTCTATCATGAGTCCCGACTGAATTAGGGTTAAGGTGAACTCGTCAAACCCAACATCAGTCATATGAATCAATCGATCGATCCGAGTCCGATGTGAAATCCAATGGAAAATTATTTCACTCTGCCATGGCCATGGGCTTAAGGATTCGATCTTTTGATCATCATAGGACTACTCCTCTCATCTACCGAGGTTGATAGATCCCATCTTGATGCGATCTGGATCCTACAATGGATATGCTACAGCCAACATACACCTCAGGATTTCGAATGACTAGGAGACTGAGTTATGGTGTAGTCAAGCTATAACACACTCAAGGTGAACCGTCGATGCACCTCAGGTCAAAGAACTAGACACACAACTGTAGCATCGAGCTAGTCATCGATGAGAAGGTAGACTTTCTTATGACTGATCGAGGTGGTCACGCTCAGTACTCTCATTCTCAATGAATACCTGTACTCTCATTTTGATGTCTCCACACCGCAGACTCAAAACTCATCACCCTAATAAAGCGATCGTACACCAACCTTCCGGATCGATCACCATCCTCGTGATGATCCTATGGTCAAGAGCAGTTTATGAGTTAGTTATGTAAATTCACGCCTTAAATTTTTAACTCTTAAAAATATGAATTTACATTCTCACTAACTCAAAGGATGTATCACAGACACAATGTACACAATGTACAAATTTGTCCTTAGTTCTGTACAGGAATGTGTCAGCCGATCTGGCATCTAGGGCACACATCTAACAAACTCCCACTTGACCTAATGCCAGTTGGCTACATATCTAAGTCCCATCTTCTCAAGGTGGGCTTCGATCTTCTGTTGGCCTAATGGCTTAGTCTGCAGGTCTGCCACATTGTCTGTGGAGTCGACTCTCTTGACCTCGACATAATCTTTTTCGAGATAATCACGGATCAGATGGAATCGCCGCTCGATGTGTTTGGACTTTTGGTGAGACCTTGGCTCCTTAGCTAGGCCTATGGCGCCATTATTTTTGCAGTAAAGAAGGATGGCATCCGATGACATCACTCCAAGCTCTGCAGCAAACTTTTTGTACCAGAATGCCTCCTTTGCAGCTTCCGATGCAGCAATATATTCTGCCTCCATGGTGGAATCTGCAATCACCGTTTGCTTGAAACTCTTCCAGCTAACTGCACCACCATTACAAATGAACAGACTCTCAGATGTTGACTTTCGATCATCTATATTAGACATAAAGTCTGAGTCTGTAAATTCCTGAATCTGGAGTTCTCCATTCCCAAAGACTAGAAACATATCCTTAGTCCTTCTCAAGTACTTAAGGATACATTTCACAGAAGTCCAATGCTCTTCACCTGGATTCGACTGATATCTGCTTGTGACACTCACAGCATGGGCTATATTAGGTCGTGTACATAGCATGGCATACATGAGGCTCCCTATTGCCGAAGCATAAGGGATCTTGCTCATGCATTCAATCTCCTCAAGTGTGCTAGGGCACATCTTCTTAAAGAGATGAATGCCATGTCTAAAAGGCAATAAACCTCTTTTGGAGTTATCCATGCTAAACCTTTTTAGCACCTCCTCTATGTACATCTTCTGTGAAAGTCCCAGCATCCTATTTGGTCTATCTCTATAGACCTTAATACCCAGTATAAAGGATGCCTCTCCTAGATCTTTCATAGAGAACTCCTTAGACAACCATACTTTGACTGAGGTCAACATGGGAATGTCATTCCAAATTAGGAGGATGTCATCCACGTACAATAAGAGGAAGACAACTGCGCTCCCACTGACCTTTTTGAACACACATGGTTCCTCCTCATTCTTGATGAAACCAAACATTTTGACCACATCATTGAAATGAGTATTCCAACTCCGAGATGCTTGCTTAAGTCCATAAATAGACCTTTGCAGTTTGCAGACCTTGTGATCATTATCACTGGATGTGAAATCAAACGGCTGTTCCATATAGATATCTTCCTCAAGATATCCATTTAAGAATGCCATTTTCACGTTCATCTATCATATTTCATAATCAAAATAGGCTGCAACAGCAAGCAATGTGCAGATGGATTTTAGCATGGCTACGGGTGAGAAGGTATCCTGATAGTCAATACCTTCGCACTGACTATAACCTTTCACTATGAGCCTAGCCTTGAATGTCTCCACATTTCCATCTGCACCTATCTTTCTCTTGAAGATCCATTTACACCCAATAGGTACAATACCTTCAGGTGGATCTACCAAGGTTCAGACTTGGTTTGAGTGCATTGAGTCAATTTCTGATCTCATTGCCTCTAACCATTTCTTGGAGTCGATATTTGATATCACCTCATCATAGGTCTTGGGATCATCACCATGAATCCCATTTCCTGTGAGGAATATTTCCTCTGCATCCTCTTGTATGGTACCTAAGTACCTTTCAGGAGGATAGAAAATCCTAGTTGATCTACGAGGTGGAAGAGGTTGTGTTAGGACTGGTTCTGATTGATTAGGTTCCTCAGGTTCTTTAGCTCGTTGCTCTTGGGAGACATTCTTCTTGAGCTTAATTATTCTTCTGATGCCACCATCTTGAATAAACTATTTTTTAAAAAAAATAGCATTTTGACTCACAATCACATTGTGGTCTTTCAGAATATAAAAATAATATCCTAATGATTCTTTAGGATATCCTATGAACTGAGCTCTAAAAGACCTGAACTCTAACTTGTCCGTCTGCTGTCTCTTGACATGAGCCGGACAACCCCAAATTTTGAGATGATTCAGACTTGACTTCTTACCATGCCATATCTCATACGGTGTGGTAGGAATGATTTTAGAGGAAACTCTATTCAATACATAAATTGCTGTCATGAGACAATGTCTCCAAAAAAATTCTGGGAGGTCTGTGAAGCTCATCATGGAACGGACCATATCTAATAGGGTCCGATTTCTCTGTTCTGAAACCCCGTTGAGTTGAGACGTTCTAGGTGGAGTCCATTGAAAGACTATACCATTGTCCTTAAAATAGTCTAGAAATTTTTGACTAAGATATTACCTCCTCGATCTGATCGAAGAACCTTAATGGGCTTTCCTATTTATTTTTTTACCTCATGTCTGAATTCTTTGAACCTTTTAAAGGCTTCAGACTTGTGTTTCATTAGAAACACCTATCTGTACCTAGACATATCATCAGTAAAGGTAATGAAGTAGATAAAGTTGCCTCTAGCCGGCACATCAAATGGGCCGCACACATCCGTATGTACTAGGGCAAGTAGGTCTGTGGCCCTTTCCCCATGTCCCACAAAAGGGAGCTTGATCATTTTTCCTTGAAAGCATGATTCACAAACTAGATATGACTCGGAAGTCAACGGACTCAGTAGCCCAGATTTCTTTAATTTGTTAACCCTGTCTTCCGCTATATGACCTAGCCTTAGGTGCCACAGATACTTATCATTTAGACTATCTCTAGGCCTTTTAATTCCTATGGCATTCACATTTTGCTCAATATTAAAAATAGATACATCAACATATAACTGATAGAGATCATTAATAACAAAACCATTTGCAACTTTATTATTTTCATAAAATATGTTACAATGGTCCTTATGAAAGCTAATCACATAGCCTTCTTGTGCTAAACATGAAACAAAAATCAAATTTCTACTTGCTGCAGGCACATAATAACAGTCTCTTAAAACTAAATCTAATCCTAATGGTAATTGCAGAGGGTAGGTTCCTACGGCCACAGCAGCAACTCTTGCTCCATTCCCGACACGTAGGATCATCTCCTCATCCCTCAGCCTCCTGCTCTCCTCAAGACCCTGCATAGAAGTGCACAAATGAGCACTAGAACCAGAGTCAAGCACCCAACTGGATGTAGAAGAAACCGTAAGATTAGATTCGATAACGAGCATACCTCCAGAAGGACCATCCTTCTTATTCTTCAGGGTGGCCAGGTACTGAGGATAGTTCCACTTCTAATGGCCTTCTAACTGATAGTGGAAACACTTTCCCTTTTCAGAAGCCTTCTTCTTTGATTCTGTCTTCTTGTTCTTGCCATCCACCTTCTACTTCTTCACGGACTTCTTTTTCTTTCCAAAAGACTTTCTCTTGGAAGAAGTCCACTCCACAGTAAGAACTGAGCCTTTTGAACCTTTTATTGAAAGCTCAGCCATAACCAGCATATTCATTAACTCGGCCAAGGTACATTGCATCTTATGCATATGGAAGTTCATGATGAACTGACCATATGCATCGAACAAGGACTGAAGGATCACATCAATCTAAAAATTCTTGTCTAAGATGATACCGAGCTTCTCAAGCTTTTTAGGATCCTTGATCATTGTCAAACAATGATCTTGGACTGACTGTCCATCACGCATCTTGGCCTTAAAAAGTTTTTGACAAACTTGATACTTGGCCGCGCAACTCTGTTCACCAAACAACTCTTGTAGGTGAGCCAGCATTTGGCGGGTAGTCAAAATATTTTCATGTTGGCACTGCAAATCAACAGACATTACACCCAACATGTAGTACCTGGCTTTGTTATCATCATCCGTCCACTTTTCTAGAGACGCTCTCTGTTCAGTAGTCGGACGTGCTGGCATGGCAGGTGGATCCTGGTCCAAGACATGAGTCAATTTTTTGGAACCCAGAATAATTTTGTAGTTTCTCAACCAGTCCTTAAAATTTGGTCCAGTCAGTCTATGAGTGTCTAGAATTTTGGTCAGGGGGTTTGAGGCAGACATGTTTCCTGTAGAGAGTCAAAAGTTTCTAGTTAGATTTTGTAATCAGACTCAACCAATTTGTTTAGAATTTTTATTTTTAAACAAATTAGGCTCCCACTATTTTCTCAGATCCCTACACTCCCTTGGTAGAGATGTAAAAATTTTTGTGATTAGTGATTTCTAGTGGGTGGTACAGTCTCACCGACTGGCTCATCACTTCACCTAACAGTTATTGATGATGGGTCAACTGATGAGTGGACAACTCTTGTCCAATGATTCTCTAATCATGGTGCAGCCAAAACTTGGTCTCTAATTCATGAAGCTCACCATATCTGGGATATTACTCCATTTGCACGAACTAGATTCCTGATTGGGTCTCTCACCATATCCAGAATATTGAGTCCAACCCATCTTCTAATCCATAGCATCCAATGCCTAATGGACATGGTTGCATCTTCCCGGTGCAACTGAGCCACTATAACCGGTCGAGAACAATCAACCCCGAGAAGGGCCCGCACATCCACAATGGTGGAAGACCTAGACTTAATATTTTCTTAGGAAGATTTGATTTAGGTCTCTTTAAACTTGACTTGACATAGTCATAACAATTATGACTAACCTAGTGGCATGGGTCAGCTCGAATTGTTAGCCACCTCAAATCAGAACTGGGTCGACACATATGGCCAGGTAAGTGAGACTGGTGGGAGGGATATGCCATTAACTCGACAAGAATGCATTCGAGTCGAGTAGCTCCCAATTAGAAACTAGTCAGTCACATCTGCCCAACTTACCTTAGACACCAAATTATCGAATCAGAACTAATTGAGTTAGTCTACAATCCAGGCTCTAACCACTGAGCCAAATTAGGTCTTAACTTGATTGAGTCACATCTAAATGTGATTCGACCTTGACCCAGACTTAATCCTATTAGGCTGGTCAATTATTAGCTTTGATGATCCCAACTAACCAACTCTTAATTTGATTTGATCAACCGCTAGACCTAATTGAGCTACCCAAGTCCGAACCCAATCTTATGAAAATATCTTAGATCTAAAATTCTCAATTTTAGACCTAACTTAATTTCATAAGCTCAATACATTAATTAAGTTTGAGTTCATAAATAAAGCATGTAAAATAAATCCTAGGGATTCAGGATCTAGGATTTTGCAGAAAAGTAAGTTTTGATTTTTGATTAAGGATGAACGCATGGCACCCCTACACGTCATATAAACAGCCCATTGAATGGAAAGAGAGGGTCTTAAAATTTTATTTTGTTCTTATGATCGGATGGCCATGAGGAACACCTTAATCAGAAATATAAATTTAACTACAAAACTAGTTAGATCTAAATTAACATATCACATATACAATTTAAGATCTAACTAATATATGCTTTGCATACATCTCATGTATCAAAAATCAATCTAATTAACATGCTTTCAGATCTGATACATTACATATAATATCTAAAAAATAAAATTTAAATTAAACTATTCAAAATAAAAAGTATTCTAGACAAGTTACTAGAACAATTCTACAACTAGTCTAGGAATGCAACAGATCAATTTTATGAAATAATTAAAATTTTATTTTTTATTTTTTGATCTTATTATAATAATTATAATATTAAAAAAATAAATAAATTATATTTAATTCATATTTTAATCTCATTAAAATATAAAACTTAAGACTATTCATGGATTCAATTAATCCTAGTCTAGTTATGCATCTCATGCATGTTAGATCTTTTTAAATTTAATTTTAAATATTTTGATTTTAGATCCTATCACATCTGATGTAATATATAAAATTATTTAATATCAAATAAATTAAAATTAAAATTAGATCTAAAATAGATCTGAAATAGAGCCAACAACCTGGCTCTGATACCATTTGAAGGAAAAATCACCTTTTTCCTGTGTAGGATCTTCCAGATTTCACCAAATCTGAGGTGGAATAAATTTTATTTTTTATTATCCTACACTATTTTAGATCTAATATCTATTAGATCTAATTTTATTATCTGATATTTAAAATCTAAAATTAAATCTAAAAGTATGAGAAATATAGACATACCTCAACGATAATCTAATTACCCTGTAGATGATCGCAGCACTGCCTGAGGTTCTGATGTAGCCACACAAGCACCTAGCCTCTACTAGTATCCACTAGGTAGGATCTATAATATCTTCTCCTTACAATTCTACACTCCAAAAATCAGATCAATATCTGATTTGGAAGTACTTTAGAACTCCTTCTGAAGTTGGAGCAACAGCCTATCGAAGATGTCCTGCAGCCTTCTGTTCCAAGCATCACCATGCCTTGTACCTTTGCCAGATGAACATCCAACTTCTTGGAAATGAAGAGAGGAGAAAGGAGAGTAGGGAGGACATAGAGAATAGGAGAGGGGGTGGCAGCTAATGGGTTTTTTGCATAAAACAAGTTCTCTCTCGAAACCATAGGTGCAGTAGGGTTTATATAAATCCTGTATGCTGCGTAGTGCCACATCATTCGACCAATCAAAAAATTCTAATAAATTTTGGAAAAAAATTGATTGGTGGAGTGATGTCATCTGATCATATCAGATAAGAATCTCCATGCTCTCTCCTATGTTGGTGCCAACATTGGATAAGCACAAATAAGGTGGCGCCAAAGAGTCCAAGTTTATCAGGACTCTTTGGTTCTTATCCATTTGGGGCACCCACTTAAATCCAATTGAGCTCACACCATAATCTAATTATGGTGCCTAATTTGAAGTGGTTTGGATATGTGGACACTCCACAAAAATCCTCCAATGAATCCTCTTTAGTTTAAGACCCATATGTCAACTTTTGACAGATGTCCTAAAATGAAATTGGCAGGTGTTAGAAATTAGCAGGTGTTGTCTTAAATTTATCTCATAAATTAAGACAAGCTTTTTCTTAGCTGGACAAGCTTCAATTAGATTGAGAAAAACCTTCTCAAGATTCTCTGGATGAGCCAGATCATATTTGGCTCAGTAGAGATAGAAAAGATTACACAAGGAGAAAGTTAGGCTCAATCGAGTGCTAGCATGATTTCCTTGAACCTAATTGGATCTTATCCAAATCAATTGGGGTAGCCTAATTGATGACATCCTGACCCTAACCCTTGTTTGTGTGACCCAGTTAGGTTCAATTCTGTATGGTAATGAGACATGTCGTGATCTCATCATCGACATCATCGAAACTCCTTTCGATGGACTAAAACTCTTCTGATTCAGTCAATTAGAATGATCGATCATCAAAATCATTCTAATTGCTCCCAAAATCTACCAGTGACACCTAGCAGTATATGGTGGCAACCCATCAAAACTGAAGATGAACCTCTTGGTGCAGCTACCTGTGTGATTGAGTTTCTCTATCATGAGTCCCGACTGAATTAGGGTTAAGGTGAACTCGTCAAACCCAACATCAGTCATATGAATCAATCGATCGATCCGAGTCCGATGTGAAACCCAATGGAAAATTATTTTACTCTGCCATGGTCATGGGCTTAAGGACTCGATCTTTCGATCATCATAGGACTACTCCTCTCATCTATCGAGGTTGATAGATCCCATCTTGGTGCGATCTCGTTCCTATAATGGATATGCTACAGCCAACATACACCTCAAGATTTTGAATGGCTAGGAGACCAAGTTATGGTATAGTCAAACTATAACACACTCAAGGTGAATCATCGATGCACCTTAGGTCCAAGAACTAGACACACAACTGCAGCATCGAGCTAGTCATCGACGAGAAGGTAGACTTCCTTATGACTGCTCGAGGTGGTCACGCTCAGTACTCTCGTTCTCAACGAATACCTATACTCTCGCTCTGATGCCTCCACACCGTAGACTCAAGACTCATCTACCCTAAAGAAGCAATCGTACACCAACCTTTCGGATCGATTACCATCCTCATGATGATTTTATGGTCAGGAGCAGTTTATGAGTTAGTTATGTAAATTCATGCCTTAAATTTTCAACTCTTGAAAATATGAATTTATATTTCCACTAACTCAAAAGATGTATCACAGACACAATGTACACAATGTGATAGAAGAATAACCCTTTTATTCATTTATAGTCAAAATCACAAATTTGCCCTTAGTTCTGTACAGGAATATGTCAGCCGATCTGGCATCTAGAGCATACATCTAATAGCCACCACACTTTTTAGTTATGAGGACAATCAATCCATATGGCACACAATAACCTACACTTGATAAATGTTATCATCTTAGTAATAATGTACCGTTTGGTTACGAACAAGTTTAAGAGCTACACGATAAATCTTCTTTTTATCGATTGGAAAGTAGTTCTAAGGATTTCATCATAACACCAAAGTTTAATAAAGAAGATGCACAATTTATGATAAAAAAGCTTAATAACTTTTATTAATCAATAATTCATATACAATTTACAATGAGCTTAATCGTCAATAGATTGACGATTGACTTTAGGACATATTTTCCAACAACTCCCATTTGGATTAAAATCAATCGAAACAGTATCAAATACCCATCTTCCACTTGTGATCGTTGAAGTCCTTGATCTTGAGGGTTTTAGTAAATGGATCAGTTAGGTTCTCCTTTCCATCGATCTTTTGAAGCTCGACATCACCTCGATCCATGATCTCTAAGATGAGATGGTAGTTGTTGGTGCAAAAATCTGCTTGCGCCGGAGAAGCTGGAGTCAGGGAAGTCGCGGTCGCCGCCGGGACCTGCAAAGGAAGTCTAAACCGGAGGTGGGGTTGCTACGGAAAGACCCTCCGACGCTCAAGTCAGTTCTCTGCCTCAACAAGAATGGAGTGCTCGAACGGAGAATTTAGCAGAGTTTTGAGATAAGAAAATGAGCTTAAAGAATAACGTATCTGGGTGCCCCTTTTATAGGCGGAGGAGGCAACGGATTGATGGCGACGTTTGTAACCGTCTGGTAGTGGGCCGCCCATGGTCAGGAAAATTGATTGCAAAGGATAGTGGAGTAGACGCGTGGCCATCACTGTGGCTTGCCACGTGGAATCTGTTACGCAGGGTGGAGCAGCATCCGTTGTCGTGACTCGCCAGCAGATGGGAGAATCGTGTGGAATCCGTCGCAGGAGGTGGAGCAGGTTCGTGGCCGTTATTGCGGCCTGCCAGGGGGTAGTGGAGCTGTGCGAAATCTGCCACAAGAAGTGGAGCAGGGCGACGATGGCTACTGTGGCCTGTCAGGGAATGATGGAACTGCGCGGAGTCCGCCACAGGAAGTGGAGCAGGGTCGTGGGTGGAGCCTGACTTCGGGGGAGTCCGGGCGGAACCCCCTCGGAGCTGACGTTGGGGGCGGAGCTTGGCTCTCGTGGGAGTTTGGGCGAAGTCTGCTTGCGGCTGCAGTCGTTGGCGTCGAGGACGGAGCCCGGCTCCCATAAGAGCCCGATCGGAGCTGTGCTGTAATTGATGTCGAAGGCGGAGCCCGGCTCCCATAGAAGTCCGGGTGGAGCTGCGTTGCGGTTGATGTTGAGGGTGGAGAACGGCTCCCGTAGGAGTCCGGGCGGAGCTGTGCTGCAACCAAAGTTAGAGGTGAAGTCCGGCTCCCGTAGGAGTCCGGGCGGAGCTGCACTTGCTGTCGGCGGTGGAGCCCGGCTCCCGTAGGAGTCCGGGCGGAGCTGGACTTGCTGTCGGCGGTGGAGCCCGGCTCCCGTAGGAGTCCGGGCAGAGCTGCAGTTGCTGTCGGCGGTGGAGCCCTGCTCCCATAGGAGTCCGGGCGGAGCTGCAGTTGCTGTCGGCGGTGGAGCCCGGCTCCCGTAGGAGTCCGGACGGAGCTGCACTTGCTGTCGGCGGTGGAGCCCGGCTCCCGTAGGAGTCCGGGCGGAGCTGCAGTTGATGTCGGCGGTGGAGCCCGGCTCCCGTAGGAGTCCGGGAGGAGCTGCACTTGCTGTCGGCGGTGGAGCCCGGCTCCCGTAGGAGTCCGGGCGGAGCTGCACTTGCTGTCGGCGGTGGAGCCCGGCTCTCGTAGGAGTCCGAGCGGAGCTGCACTTGCTGTCGGCGGTGGAGCCCGGCTCCCGTAGGAGTCCGGGCGGAGCTGCAGTTGATGTCGACGGTGGAGCCCAGCTCTCGTAGGAGTCCGGGCGGAGCTGCACTTGCTGTCGGCGGTGGAGCCCGGCTCCCGTAGGAGTCCAGGCGGAGCTGCAGTTGATGTCGACGGTGGAGCCCGGCTCCCGTAGGAGTCCGGGCGGAGCTGCACTTGCTGTCGGCGGTGGAGCCCGGCTCCCGTAGGAGTCCGGGCGGAGCTGCACTTACTGTCGGCAGTGGAGCCCGACTCCCGTAGGAGTCCGAGCGGAGCTGCAGTTGATGTCGACGGTGGAGCCCGGCTCCCGTAGGAGTCCGGGTGGAGCTGCACTTGCTGTCGGCGGTGGAGCCCGGCTCCCGTAGGAGTCCAGGCGGAGCTGCAGTTGATGTCGATTCCGTTGAGGGTTTCGGCTGTGGGTATTTTATACCCAACACCAGTCCTCCTACATCCGAGTTTGAAATTCAAACGAAGGAAGTACATAGAGGTACAGTCAGAATCGTCCCTTCGAACCCTGCGCCCTGCCGCTCCCAGATATTTTGGCATTAAATGAGCGCGTGCCGGAGTCTTTTCGAATTGGAGCGGTACGAGGGGATGCTTCGAAAATCCCACGGGTACGCTGGCCTAGGTACGGCACGATTATGACCTTGCCAACCGCCAGCCGCCTTTAGCCGTCTGCCACGGGGAGTGGGACACGCGTCGGACGCGGACTGGCCTGGGGGGATTCGAGATCATTATGGTGCCGGATCCCAGGGTCTATTTAAACCCGTCCTCCCCCCTTCAGGCGTCCCACTCCATTTCTGATTTTTTGCTGGCGTCTGTCATCTCCCCGAGAGTCTGCTCTAGCGAACGCCCTCTCGAGCCGTAGGCGCCTTCCGTTTCTCGCTCCCCGGGTCCCCAGAGCAAGATAGGTTAGTGCCAACCTTCTTCTCACCGCCTAGGGGCCTCTCTTCTTTTCATTTCTTTCGTGTCTTCTTCTGAGTTGACCTTCGGCGTCTCGTTCCCTCCTCGGTTTGCCTTTCTAGGGCCCTTTAGGTTCTCCCCCCAAAATGTCTTCCGATTCTTCCGCCCCCGTAAGTTCTGGGAGTTCTTCTGCTTCGAACCCCCAGGCCCCTGTTTCTGCTGACGAACCTGCGTTCGGGGCAGGGCCTCGCCCGGTTTTCGCACCGGGCGCCATTCCATGTTCGTCGACTCCGGACGAACTCCTTCTGATAAGGGCTCGGTACGGGGTTCCTTCGGAGTACGACCTGGAGCTTCCTGGCCCCTCCGACCGGGCCAGCGCTCCCCCTCCTGGTCACTTTTGTTTGTACCAGGAGGCATTTCGCGCCGGACTCCGACTTCCGCTTCCAGTCTTTGTTGCCGCCTTCTTTCGCTTCTTAGACATTTCTCTCGCCTCTGTCGCCCCGAATTCCTTTAGGTTTTTGATAGGGTTTCTCTCTCTCTGCCATATAGCCGAGGTCCAGCCATCCCTCTCCTTGTTCAGACATTTCTACACCTTTAAACGCCATCCTTCAGCGAAGGACTGGTGGTACTTCTCCCCACAGTTCGGTAAGAAGGGGTTGCTGAAGGGCGCCCCTTCTTCGATTCACAACTGGAAGGGAAAATTTCTCTTTGTCTACTGCCCGACCCTGGAACTAGGTCTGCCCCCTTGGGGGTCTCTGAGGGATTCTGTCCGCCGGGCTCCCAGCCTGGGAGAGGACGACCTCCAGGCTGCCCAGAAGCTTCTGAGTTATCCCGCTCCTTCCCTTCCTAACCTTCTGAGGGAGCAGCTTCTCTTCAACATCGGTCTGAGCCCTCAGGATCCAGCAAGTATTTATCTTTCTTTTCTTGCCTTCTTCTTCTTCTCTTTATTTTTTTTTCTTCCCTCTCTTTTCTTCCTCTTTCTTTCTCTCCTTTTTTTTTTTTTTTTGACTCTAGACTGATCGGTGTCGCTTCTTCTTCTTCTTTTCTCCTTTTCTTCTTTTTTCTTCTTTTCTTTTCCTGTTTTGTGTTTTCTTTTTTTTTTTTTTTAGCAATGGACGCCGAAGCCACACGGATGCTCGCCAAGGCTATGAGAGCTCAGAAGAGGAAGGGCGCGATGACCTCCGGTTCGACGAAGAGGGCCAGGGTGGAGGAGACGAGCTTGGCTGCGCCCGTCCAGGCGACCCCGGCCATCGACATTCCTTCGGATGCCGAGCCAGCGGCCCCCCGGGCTCCCTCAAGGAGCCCGCCGACTGGGGTCCCTATTCCGGAGGTCCGCCCCACGGAGGCGCCCGCCGCGGGGAGGAGGAGGAAATCGGTGGCCCGCAGGGCGAGCAGCCACCGAGCCACTGCAGACGAGTCCGTCTGCTCCGAGGGGGGATCGGAGAACCCCTTCAACGATAAGGCTCTGATCAGGCGGCTACTCGACGGCTGCATTCTGTCCGATGTCGTGGAGAGGATCGACTGTGCCGATCCCGAGCAGCGGGCCTGGGACACTTTGGGGTCCTTTCTCGAGGTAAGCTGATATTTATTTGCATGGTTGCTTGGTCTTTGTTGTAATTCTCTATCCGTCCTTGCAGATCGGGCACCAGCTCTTCGCCTATGTCGAGGCATCGGGCCGCATGAGAAGGGACCTTCTTCGGGCGGAGGAGCGCTGCCAGGATGAGGTTGCCCGTCTTCAAGCGAAGACGGCCGAGGTGGCCGCCCTCCGGGAGGCCCTGGAGAGAGAGAGGCAAGACCGAGAAGAGGAAAGACAAGCCCGGGAGGATGAGAGACGAAGCTTGGAGGAGTCGGCGAGGAAGGCGGAGGCCGAGGTCGCCCATCTGGCTGAGCAAACTCCGGTTCTGGTCTCAGAGGCCAGGACCCTTGCGGTGGAGGAGTTCAAGGCCTCCGCAGAGATGAGGGAGCTGAACGTCCAGTTCGGCCTGGAGGCATTCACCAAGGGGTTCGAGCTCTGCCGAGAGAGGGTGGCCAGCAGATACCCCGACCTTGATCTCGGCTTTTTGGAGGAGTCTGACGATGAGGCCGCCCCTTCATCCACCGCTATCGCAGTCGCACCCCCCGCGCCGAGCTCTCCACCCCCTGCCCCCGAGGTCTGAGACCTCCGATCTTGTATCTTTCTTTTGTCGCCATACTTCCTTTCCGTTTGTCTTCAAAATCAATCAATAAAGTCGAATTTCTTATTATGGATGGTCTTTTCTTCCCTCTGCTCCTCCTTTTCTGCCTTTCTTCTTGTAATGAGTCGGTCTTTGACGTTTGCATCTTCCGATGGCAGTGCCCCACCGAAGCACTCCCCTTGCCCCTGGGGGTCCCGCTGAAGTCAACTATCAAACGGCTGAAAAAGGAGGTCCTCCACCTGACGAAGAAGTTGAAGAAGTCGGAGGGCGAGCTCTGTCAGGCGAAAAAATGCTATTCCGAGGCCGCCGCTGAGGCCGCCCACTTCAGGAGTCTCCAAGCGAAGGCAATCATGGACTACAGCCGGAGGAAGGCGAACTTCACGAAGGAGCTTGAGGAATGTACGAAGAGCGCCAGCGACCGAACTTGGGCTCAAGAAGCCAGGATCAGCACCCTTAAGGTGGAGCTATCAGCTGCAAAGAGGAGGATCGGCCAGCTGGAAGGAAACTCATCCCGGACCCTAGCGCGGGTTGACGATGAGCAAAAATGGTCGCAGAAGGTCTCCGACCTCCAGAAGCAGCTTCAAGACGCTGAGATGAGCCACGATGTGCAGCGGGCCAGCTGGCGCCGGCAGGTAGAAGAATACAAAGGGAGATTCCGTCAGGCGGCGGACGAGGTTGTTCGTCTCCAGAGGCAGTTGGTTACTAGGGCGCAGCTTGCTAACGCCCAAGATACCGAAGAGCTCCTAGCCCTGAGAGGCACTGTCGAAGGGATTTTCATCTCCCTTGGGGAGAAGACAGCCGAGCTGCAACAAGTAAAAATCCAACTGGGGCTTGAGAGGAAGGCCGTCGCGGACGCAGAGGCGGAGTCCGAAGTTTTGCGGAAGTGGCATCGGGAAGCGGAGGCCGAGAGCCGGCGACTTCGTCAGGCGCTCCAGGATATGCTGCGAAAGAAGGAGGAACTAGAAGAAACGGTGGAGAGCCTGAGGCAGTCCTGGTTGAGGGATGGGGGTGGTAACCCTAGGTCGGAGGACGCAGGGCCTCCTTAGAGCCCCTCTGTCTGTATGTAGTTATTTTCTTTTTGTCGTTTTGTCCTTCTTTCTCTGGCCATCCTGGCTTTGTAGTGCGTATATTGAAAATGAAAAAAGGAGCGCTTTGTGTTACCTTGTTCGCGCGTAGCACTGATATTGTCGTTTGTTGGACCTTTCTCGTCGTTTAGCTTGTTTGACGTAGATGTCGCCGTGGGGGGGGCTCTTTCTTTTCACCCGATCTTGTCACGCGGCCGAGTTTCGCCACCATCGTTGACCCTTGCTGCAGAAGTGGTGATTGGAGCCGGGCTCCCGTAGGGGTCTGGGTGAAGTCTTTCTCGGCGGCGGAACCCGGCTCCCGTAGGAGTCCGGGTGAAGTCCTTCTTGGCGGCGGAACCCGGCTCCCGTAGGAGTCCGGGCGAAGTCTTCCTTGGCGGCGGAACCCAGCTCCCATAGGAGTCCGAGCGAAGTCTTCCTTGGCGGCGGAACCCGGCTCCCGTAGGAGTCCGAGCGAAGTCTTCCTTGGCGGCGGAACCCGGCTCCCGTAGGAGTCCAGGCGAAGTCTTTCTTTGCGGCGGAACCCAGCTCCCGTAGGAGTCCGGGTGAAGTCTTTCTTGGCGGTGGAACCCGACTCCCGTAGGAGTCCGGGTGAAGTCTTCCTTGGCGGCGGGACCCGGCTCCCGTAGGAGTCCGGGCGAAGTCTTTCTTGGCGGCGGGACCCGGCTCGCGTAGGAGTCCGGGCGAAGTCTTCCTTGGCGGCGGAACCCGGCTCCCGTGGGAGTCTGGGTGAAGTCTTCCTTGGCGGCGGAACCCGGCTCCCGTAGGAGTCCGGGCAAAGTCTTCCTTGGCGGCGGAACCTGGCTCCCATAGGAGTCCGGGCGAAGTCTTTCTTGGCGGCGGAACCCGGCTCCCGTAGGAGTCTGGGTGAAGTCTTCCTTGGCAGCGGGACCCGGCTCCCGTAGGAGTCCGGGCGAAGTCTTTCTTGGCGGCGGAACCCGGCTCCCGTAGGAGTCCGGGCGAAGTCTTCCTTGGCGACGGAACCCAGCTCCCGTAGGAGTCCGGGCGAAGTCTTTCTTGGCGGCAAAACCCAGCTCCCGTGGGAGTCCGGGCGAAATCTTCCTTGGCGGCGGAACCCGTCTCCCGTGGGAGTCCGGGTGAAGTCTTCCTTGGCGGCGGAACCCAGCTCCCGTAGGAGTCCGGGCGAAGTCTTCGTTGGTGGCGGAACCCGGCTCTCGTAGGAGTCCGGACGAAGTCTTTCTTGGCGGCAGAACCCGGCTCCCGTAGGAGTCCGGGTGAAGTCTTCGTTGGCGGCGAAACCCGGCTCCTGTAGGAGTCCGGGTGAAGTCTTCCTTGGCGGCGGAACCCGACTCCCGTAGGAGTCCGGACCTTTCATTTAGCTTGAGCCGGCGTGAGGTTCTCGTTGTCAGCTTGGCTTGTGGGGGCGCGCTAGGGCGCTGTAAGGCCTCTCCCCCCCTCCGGTCTAAAGGAACCGGGCCTTCAACTTTGCTCATGTCAGGATGAGGTTCTCCTCCTGTTCCTGACATGGCTGTGGGGGCACATTAGGGCGTTGCAAGGCCTCTCCCCCCATCCGGTCTAAAAGAACCGGGCCTTTGACTTTGCTCAAGTTAGGGCGAGGTTTTCCTCCTGTCCCTAACAGGGCTGTGGGGGCACATTAGGGCGTTGTAAGGCCTCTCCCCCCATCCGGTCTAAAAGAATCGGGCCTTTGACTTTGCTCATGTCAGGATGAGGTTCTCCTCCTGTTCCTGACATGGCTGTGGGGGCACAGTAGGGCATTGCAAGGCCTCTCCCCCCATCCGATCTAAAAGAATCGGGCCTTTGACTTTGCTCAAGTTAGGGCGAGGTTTTCCTCCTGTCCCTAACAGGGCTGTGGGGGCACATTAGGGCGTTGTAAGGCCTCTCCCCCCATCCGGTCTAAAAGAACTGGGCCTTTGACTTTGCTCATGTTAGGGCGAGGTTTTCCTCCTGTCCCTAACAAGGCTGTTGGGGCACATTAGGGTGTTGTGAGGCCTCTCCCCCCATCCGGTCTAAAAGAACCAGGCCTTTGACCTTGCTCATGTCAGGACGAGGTTCTCCTCCTGTTCCTGACATGGCCGTGCTTTTGGAGGAATCATATCTGGTCATAATACATCCATGCTAGGTGGGGGGAGCATGTTAGCTAAAAAGAAAGGTAGATTCAAAGCGAAATAGTAAGCGATACATTTACAGTATTCCCGCTCCTTCTTGAGGCCCTCCGGCGATGGAGTCGATGGTCCCGATAGGAGGCCGGTCCCCGGGCTGCTCCTCCCTTTTCTGCAGTTCGGGCGGTGGGAGGGCTCTTGGCCGGTCTCCTCTACCCTCAGGCCTGCGGTGGATGAATCTGTCGAGTCGACCTTGCCGGATGAGCTCCTCGATCTCGTCCTGGAGCTGGATGCATTCTTCGGTGTCATGGCCGTGGTCGTGGTGGTAGAGGCAGAACTTGTTGGGGTTGCGCTTCCCGGGGTGCGTGCACATCCTCTCCGGCCTAGGGAGCAGCTCCCTGACCTCCATCAGTACCTGGGCCTTCGAGGTGTTGAGGGGGGCGTAGTTGCGGAACTTCCCTGGTGGGGAACCCCACCAAAACCTGTTGTCCGGGCTTCTCTGCCTGCGCGCCCTGGGGGGAGTATGGGCGCGCTTATGTCCAGGAGGGGATCGGGAGCGAGGCCGGGCTTCCTTTGGCATCTTCTCGACTGCGGGCTTACTAGAATCTCTCGCCTGACGCTCCCTCGCAGTCTCTTCGTCCTTCATTTTGAAGGCCTCTTCCGCTCGGGCGTATCCTTCAGCCCGAGCCAGTAGATCAGCAAAATCCCTGGGGTACTTCTTCTCCAGGGAGTACAAGAGGTCATTCTTCTGAAGGCCACCCTTCAGGGCGGCCATGGCAACTGACTGGTCCAGGTTCCGGACCTCCAACGCCGCGATGTTGAAGCGGTTGACGTAGGCCCGTATGGACTCCCCTTCCCTCTGCTTGATGTTGATGAGGGACTTCGAACCTTTTCGGGGACGCCGGCTGCTGACAAAATGGGCCACGAATTGGTGGCTCATTTGATCGAAGGAGAATATGGTACCCGGCTTCAAAGCCGAGTACCAGTTCCTTGCCGCTCCCTTCAATGTAGACGGGAAAGCCCGGCACAAGATGGCGTCGGGAGCACCATGAAGCAGCATCATCGTTCGGAAGGCCTCCAGATGATCCACCGGGTCCGACGTCCCGTCGTAGCTTTCAAACTGGGGGAGCTTAAAATTCGGCGGGATCGGTTCCTGCATATTCATTTGGGAGAAGGGAGGGTCAGTGCAGATATCCTCACCATAAGCGGGAGGCACGTGGCGGAGTTCTTCGATCCGTCGGTTCATCTCCTGGAGCCTCCGGTCCAGGAAGTCCTCTCGACTCCGAGTCTCGAGGGTCCTTTGGCAGAACGGGGGCAGGGATCTCCCAGGAGTGGAGTCGTGGTCCGATTGAGGGCTCTCTACCCTCGGATTTGCCTTCCCAGGAAGGACAGGGCGGCTGGCCCAGGTGGCCCGCTCCACCGTCGGGTTCTGGCATTCCGGAGATGCCCCCTCCGGATGCGCCGACGCCTGCGGCGGCTGCTGCTGCATTGCCTGTACGGCTTTGACGAGGCCTTTGACCTGCTGCGCCAGCAAGTCAAACTGCTCCACGCCGACGCCGTCGTCGGAGGGGGAGGAGGCTGAGAAACGGGAGGGGAGGCCGGAGCCTGAGATCTAGCCGCGGAGGCCATGGACCGCCGGGTGGACGCCCTACGCGGAGGCATCGGGTGTCGATCTCGCGGGGAAGGATTATGAATGGATGACGGAGAGATGGTCGGAGGCGGCTCCGTTGAACACTCCTTTAAGAACAAGGGTGCTGCGAAGACATGGCCCTTCCTCTAGCGCCAATCCTGTTGGTGCAAAAATCTGCTTGCGCCGGAGAAGCTGGAGTCAGGGAAGTCGCGGTCGCCGTCGGGACCTGCAAAGGAAGTCTAAACCGGAGGTGGGGTTGCTACGGCAAGACCCTCCGACGCTCAAGTCAGTTCTCTGCCTCAACAAGAATGGAGTGCTCGAACGAAGAATTTAGCATAGTTTTGAGATAAGAAAATGAGCTTAAAGAATAACGTATCTGTGTGCCCCTTTTATAGGCGGAGGAGGCAACAGATTAATGGTGACGTTTGTAACCGTCTGGTAGTGGGCCGCCCATGGTCAGGAAAATTGATTGCAAAGGATAGTGGAGTAGACGCGTGGCCATCACTGTGGCTTGCCACGTGGAATCTGTTACGCGGGGCGGAGCAGCGTCCGTTGTCGTGACTCGCCAGCAGATGGGAGAATCGTGTGGAATCCATCGCAGGAGGTGGAGCAGGTTCGTGGCCGTTATTGCGGCCTGCCAGGGGGTAGTGGAGCTGTGCAAAATCTGCCACAAGAAGTGGAGTAGGGCGGCGATGGCTACTGCGGCCTGTCAGGGAATGATGGAACTGCGTGGAGTCTGCCACAGGAAGTGGAGCAGGGTCGTGGGTGGAGCCCGACTTCTGGGGGAGTCCGGGTGGAACCCCCTCGGAGCTGACGTTGGGGGCGGAGCTCGGCTCTCGTGGGAGTTCGGGCGAAGTCTGCTTGCGGCTGCAGTCGTTGGCGTCGAGGACGTAGCCCGGCTCCCTTAAGAGCCCGGTCGGAGCTGTGCTGTAATTGATGTCGAAGGCGGAGCCCGGCTCCCGTAGGAGTCCGGGCGGAGCTGCGTTGCGGTTGATGTTGAGGGTGGAGAACGGCTCCCGTAGGAGTCCGGGCGGAGCTGTGCTGCAACCAAAGTTAGAGGTGAAGTCCGGCTCCCGTAGGAGTCCGGGCGGAGCTACACTTGCTGTCGGCGGTGGAGCCCGGCTCCCGTAGGAGTCCGGGCGGAGCTGCCGGCTCCCGTAGGAGTCCGGGCGGAGCTGCACTTGCTGTCGGCGGTGGAGCCCGGCTCCCGTAGGAGTCCGGGCGGAGCTGCACTTGCTGTCGGCGGTGGAGCCCGGCTCTCGTAGGAGTCCGGGCGGAGCTGCACTTGCTGTCGGCGGTGGAGCCCGGCTCCCGTAGGAGTCCGGGCGGAGCTGCACTTGCTGTCGGTGGTGGAGCCCGACTCCCGTAGGAGTCCGAGCGGAGCTGCACTTGCTGTCGACGGTGGAGCCCGGCTCCCGTAAGAGTCCGGGCGGAGCTGCACTTGCTGTCGGTGATGGAGCCCGGCTCCCGTAGGAGTCCGGGCGGAGCTGCACTTGCTATCGGTGATGGAGCCCGACTCCCGTAGGAGTCCGGGCGGAGCTGCACTTGCTGTCGGCGGTGGAGCCCAGCTCCCGTAGGAGTCCGGGCGGAGCTGCAGTTGATGTCGACGGTGGAGCCCGGCTCCCGTAGGAGTCCGGGCGGAGCTGCACTTGCTGTCGGCGGTGTAGCCCGGCTCCCGTAGGAGTCCGGGCGGAGCTGCACTTGCTGTCGGCGGTGGAGCCCGGCTCCCGTAGGAGTCTGGGCGGAGCTGCACTTGCTGTCGGCGGTGGAGCCCGGCTTCCGTAGGAGTCCGGGCGGAGCCGGCGGTGGAGCCCGGCTCCCGTAGGAGTCCGGGCGGAGCTGCAGTTGGTGTCGGCGGTGGAGCCCGGCTCCCGTAGGAGTCCGAGCGGAGCTGCAGTTGATGTCGACGATGGAGCCCGGCTCCCGTAGGAGTCCGGGTGGAGCTGCACTTGCTGTCGGCGGTGGAGCCCGGCTCCCGTAGGAGTCCGGGCGGAGCTGCACTTGCTGTCGGCGGTGGAGCCCGGCTCTCGTAGGAGTCCGGGCGGAGCTGCAGTTGATGTCGACGGTGGAGCCCGGCTCCCGTAGGAGTCCGGGCGGAGCTGCAGTTGATGTCGGCGGTGGAGCCCGGCTCCCGTAGGAGTCCGGGCGGAGCTGCACTTGATGTCGATTCCGTTGAGGGTTTCGGCTGTGGGTATTTTATACCCAACAGTAGTGATGCAGAATATGCTTGGTATGGTGATGGGACTTCAGTTTCTTCACTTGAGCTATGGTTCCAGTACTATCACAGTGCAGCAGAACAGGATCATTAATGGAGGGTGCCATTTCGAGCTCATCGATGAACTTTCGTAACCACATAACTTCCTTGGCAATATCAGATGCTGTGATGTATTCCACCTTACAAACAGAATCGGCCATAGTGCGCTGTTTGAATCTTTTTCAGTAGATTGCTCTATCATTCAAGTAAATATATATCCTGACACACTCTTACTATCATCATGATCTGACTAAAAATTGAAATCAGTATATTTCATAAGTTTTAAGTTAGAATCTCCATAAATGAGCCACTGATTCTTAGTATTTCTAAAAGATGATTTTTATGACCTTCCAGTGGTTCTCACTCAGATCAGACTGGTATCTACTCACTATATTTAGTAAGTATGCTACATCCGATCTCGTACATATCATAGCATGCATAATAGATCCGACTGTCGAGATATATAGAATTCTACTCATATACTCTCTCTCTCTTAAGGAGTTGTCAGACAATCCCTCTTGGAGAGAAAATTTTCATGGCCTATCGGAAGATAGCCTTTCTTAAAATTCTCCATACTGAACTACTTTAGCATGGTATCAATATTTATAGACTGGGATAACCCAAGCAATCTCTTAGATCTATCTCTATAGATTTTTATCCCAAGGATGTAGGATGCTTCTCCTAAATCCTTCATGGAGAACTTTAATGATAGCTAAACTTTTATTCTCCATAATATAGGGATGTCATTTTCAATTAAGAGAATATCATCCACATACAAAATAAGAAATACAACTATAGAATCATTAGCCCATTTGTATGTATAAGGTTCTTTTCCATTCTTAATGAAGTCATTTGTTCTGATTACCTTATCAAAATGTATGTTCCAACTTTAAGATGTTTGCTTCAATCTATAAATAGATCTTTGAAATCTGCACACCTTTGATTTAGTTATGAAAGTGAACTCTTTAGATTGTGTCATATACACCTCTTCTTCTAGCTCTCCATTTAGGAAAGCAATTTTAATATCCATTTGTCTGATTTTGTAGTCAGAGTATGTCACTATTGTAAGCATAATCCAAATGGACTTAAGCATTGCCATAAGAGAAAATATCTCATCATAGTCAATACCATAACGTTGACGATATCCCTTGACAATCAGATGGCCTTTATAGGTCTTTCTGTCCCATTTGCATCTTTTTTTCTTTTGAAAATCTATTTACACCCTATGGATTATACCCCTTTAGGTAGATCAATGAGTGTTCATATATCGTTGACCTTTATAGACTATTTTGGACTTCATGGCTTCAAGCCACCAATCATAGTCAAACTTCTGTAGGGCATCCATATAGGTGATCATATCTTCGTTGTTCTCATTGAGTTCAATAAGATCACCATTTCGGACTAAGAAATCATAGTATCTGTCAGATGACACAGTACTCTATTGGATCTCCTTAATGGTGCGTCTAGAATAGGCTTTGGATTTGATCTAATGAAATCAGGTTCAGTAGGCTTATTTGTTTGTGTCGGTTCTTCTACCTATCAAATTTCATCAAGTTCAATCTTAGTAGTATTAATTCCTTCCTGAAGGAACTTCTTTTTCAAGAAGACTTTCCTATTGCTGATGTGTTGGAAAATATGTCTCAAAAGTCAATCGTCAACCTGTTGACGATTGAGCAATCTTGTATTGTAATTGATTTGTTAATAAATAAAATATAATTTTGGCATTTTCATCATAAGTTTTCATCTTCTGATGAACTTCATTATTTTGATGAAGTCCTTAGGATTATTTAGATTCAATAAAGAGAGAAAGATTTATCGATTAGTCCTTAAAACTGTTCACAACCAAATGATAGGCTGTTAATAAGGATGACAGCTTCTATCGAGCATAGGTCTTTGTAGGCCATTTGGGTTGGTTATCCTCTTAACCAAGGAGTGTGAAGACATTGGTATGGCATACAGGTGAGATGTAAGGGTATATCATCATTGAACGTGACCAACTTCAGAGCATTCTGCTGTCGAGAATGTCTTTGATGGGATATAGGTATAAGTGTCCCTTAGACCTGAGATTGCCTCAGTGACTTGCAAGCAACTCACTGTGCTTTGGTATTGGACTTACTAAATTTCTAATTCAGTGATGGAAGGCTTTTAGGTACAGTCAAATACTTGTGAAGTCGGAGTGTGATCAAGATAGGATTAACCACTCCAAGAGTTGGAGAAGAATGAGTCGCTGTATTTCAATTTAGCAAAATCTTGGCCAGGGTAATCCATCAGATGGATTTGATATTTTGAAATACAATGTGGACAATCTGATCAAAGTTGATAGTTGAACTCTGAGGTGTCCTATGTGTTGGAAATAGTATCTCAAAGTCAATCGTCAGCCTGTTGACGGTTGTGCTCTTTGTTGTATTAGTACATGAATTATAAATAAATAAAAGTTATTTTGGTATTTTTCATCACAAATTGTCATCTTCTAATGAACTCCTGTGTTGTGGTGAAGTCCTTAGGACTATTTAGACTCGACAAAGGAGGATTTATCGTTTAGTCCTTAAACCTGTTCGCGACCAAATGATATATTGTTACCAAGGACAACAATGTTTATCGAGCATAGGTCGTTGTGTGTCATATAGGTTGGTTGTCCTCTTAACCAAAAAATGTGGAGACACTGGTATGGTATACAGGTGAGATGTAAGGGTACATTTACACCGAACGTGACCGACTCTGGAGCTATTTCTGCTGTCAAGATTTGCTCCGATGGGATATGGGTATAAATATCCCTCTGACCTGAGACCGCCACGGTGACTTGAAAGCAACTCACTGCACTTAGGCACTGGACTACCTGAATTTCTAATTCAGTGACGGAAGGCTGCTGGGTGTAGTCAAGCACTTGACTTGTCGGTGCGTGTGTCAAGATGGGATTGACCACTCTAATTTAGGAGCTATGTACAGTCATGTTTTAATTTAGCAAAACTTTGGTCAGGGTAGTCCTAGTGAGGAGTCACAGGACTGTTTTGAGTTGAGCACGATTCGGATGATCTAATCAGGATTGACAGTTTAACCCTGAGTCATCCTAAACACAGAGGTCAAAAGGATGAATTATACAGTAACCATATTCATGTAGGTTCTGAATATTGCGATTGCGACTATTCGACTTATCCGATCGTCGGATACCATTGCTAGATGGTCACTTCGATTAGTACAGGAATTTGTTCCTGTGCTACCGGCTTAGATTCGAACCTGCGGGATCACACACATTAGAGATTTTTATCTGATCTAATGGATCATGAAGAGTCTTTCATGTCTGAAATTCTGTGATCGAGAATCAGGATTCTCTGATCATGAATTCCACACATTTTGGGTATCGGGGTCAAGAGTCTCACTAGTTTAGGACTCTTCGATCAGGGTTACATATCGATGAATTCTGATGTCCGATTACCCATCAGATTTGGACTCAATATTTATGAAAGGTTTAATTAGTGATTTGATTACTAATTAACTCAATTTGATTGAGTAATTATTTTCAGATCAAGTCCAATTGAATTGGATTCAGTTGGGTTTGACCCGATTAGGTTAAGAGTTGACCTAATCGTCGAGATGGTTTGGTCCCTGATATGATCAGGGGTTGGGCTTAATCAATTCTTGATTTGATTAAGATTTTATTGAGCCTAATTAAGTCTAATTTAGTTAGATTTAAATTAGTCTAATTGGACCTAACTTATTTGGTTCAATTAGGTTGGTTTAAATAATGAAACCACCTTGACCCATTCTCCCTGTGCCACCTCACTTCCACTATGCCCATTTGAATTCACGAGAAGAAAGTTCTCATAAATTTTTTTCTCATGCAAAGCCCTCCTCACGCCCTACTTTAATGTGCCAAATGAGTGGATAAGGATGATTGGTTGGCCATTCAAATTTAAAATAAATTTTGAATTTGAATGAGCAACCAATCTTAGCGCCTTGATCTTATCCTCTTTTAACATCCCATTTATTACACGAGAAAATGTTTCTCATGAAATCACTCATGCACAAATTAAGCCACGCCCTCCTCTTCTCACACCCTTAGTGGATAGGAATAAATTGGTTTTCATTTGAATTCAAAATTTGATTTGAATTCAAATGTGCAATTACTTATCTTTATCCTCTCACATGGATAAGATGTTTGACATTGTTTTAAAAGGAGGAAAAGAGTGGGCGTCTGCAAGAAAAATTTTGGAGAGAAAAACTAGACGTGAGGAATCCTTGTGTGCAAGGTGAAGGTCTATATCCTTCCAAGAGAAAAAGAAAGAAAAGAAAGAAAAAGTGTGTGCAGGGTTTCAGTGAGTTCTTCAAGTTTTCAGCCTGGAGTTCGGGAAGTGAGAAGGTGAGCTACGAGTGTCGTGAGCCCACCAAATTTTAGGAAGATCTTCAATATTCTCTAAAGCATGGCTGTTGATGATCTAGAGCATCTAAAGAATCAGCAGACATCGATCGAAAGAGTTCGATCAGCATTGGCCGTCGAAAGGGCTCTACAACGAGCTAGCACTCATGAGGAGTCGATCAGACCGAAAGCTTCGTGTGGACGATCTACAGAGACCAGACATACTGTGTGGCTATATCACGATGATCAGACTCTTCCAACGGTGATCAGATTGCGGCGATCTACTACCCGCACAAAGGTATTGTGTTCTGAATACATTATAGTAAAGTGTTTACTGTTCAAATTTGAATTTCAAATTTAAATGCATGCATGCTATATATCATATTTAGATCCTAGTGTAGGATAAATTTATATTAATTAATTAAATTAATTAATATTTTTCTACTATAAAATTATAATTTTAAAAAGTTTTAAAATTACCATTTTACCCCTGCACTGAATTTCCCCACAAATGGTATCAGAGTGGGTTCTTAGATATGATATATATATTTACATGCATAGATTAAGTTGTAATCTAAAAGTTTAAAATTTAAAATTTGAAATTCAAAATTTAAAATTTGAATTTTGAAAGTTGTTCGAAATTCAAAATTCAAAAATTTAAAATTCAAAATTCAAAATTTAAATTTTAAAATTTGAAATTCAAAATCTAAAATTTAAAAATTTGAAATTCAAAATTTGAAATTTGAAATTTGATTGAAATTTCAAATTTGAAATTCAAAATTTAAAATTCAAAATTTGAAATTCAAAATTTAAAATTTAAAATTTTGAAATTTGAAATTTGAAATTTGTTTGAAATTTGAAATTCAAAATTTAAAATTTAAAATTTAAATTTTAAACTTGGTATATTTAGATATACTTGATCCAGATAGCAAGTAATCGAATTGGGTTGGTTGCCATGACCGTCCGGTCATAGGAGAAATGTAGGGTTTAAAGGCCCTCTCTTCCCATTTGATGGGGTCTCTTATGGCGGTAGGGGTGTCGATGCGACTATATCCCATACAGATGAAGCAGCAAAAGGAATTAATTGTAAAGGTTCAATTGTAAAATTTATCATGAATGTATTAGATTAGATCTAAAAGAATATTCATGATTTATTTTGATTGAGTTATTTTCTGTTATGTAATTAGCAATAGGATTGCTATTTATGAAATGTGCTGATATATTTGTGTAATGAGTCAACATATTTGGTGAACAGAAAATAAAACCTTTCAAATTTAAAAATTATTTTTGGAATGCCAATCCCTGACCCATCAGCCCAAATACTTAATTAAAAGAATTAAGTGCTGTCTAGTAGGTCTAGAATTGTGAATAAGACCTAAGACAATTGCATAAACTTGTGGGTCAATGGGTTAGATGGATTAGGTCCATAATTAGGTTAGACCTAAGGTTAGCTTAAAGAAATAGACTAAATTAGAGTAATTGGTCAAATCTAATCAAAAGTTGAATTAGATTAGGTCAAGGATACGCTAGACTCAACTCCCATAGTTATAGTTGAATGGGTCCATGTCTTTAACTAGACCAAGATGGACTTAATTCATGGCTACACGGTGAAACCCAATTTACTAAGTTGATCAAATTAAAATTAATGAACCGGTTGGTGTCTAAGGTAAGTTTGGCAGTTTGACTAGTGGTTTTTAAGCGGGAGCTACTCGTAGTGATTTGATCTCTGATGAGTTAATGGCTTATCCCTACCACTGATCTCACTCACCTGGCCAACCTGGTGAATTATGTTTTGATTAGATCACTTGATGATTAGGGCTCACCCATGTCATTAGGTAAATCAGTGTGACTAATTTAGGTGCTCCTAATGCCGGCTTTAATTAAATCTTTTTTTTAATCTGACTTGGTGAAGTCAGTGGAAGGATTGAAATTGACTGGATATGATATTTTCTTCTCATCTATCATTTAATAAAATTCTCAAAATTATTAGGTCCCTAAAATGATTAAGTTATAGTGATAACTAAGTCATAGCCTCCCATTAAGTGAGTGATAATTAGTCCATTAGTTTAATAATCATTGGAGGCCCAAAGGCCTGGTGCTTATTGACTAATGGAATTATCATTCATAATATGATAAATTGGTTTGAGTCTTTCTGATGGTGGTCAGGTTGGCCGACCAAAGTCAGGCCTGATCATTTATTGGTCCGATTCACCAAATCAAGTCATGTTAATGGTTGGACCTAATCAGATCTTTTCAGTGGAGGCCAAAGCCTACTGATTAGGTTCTGGGGCAAAATCAATTACTAGAAGTTGTTTAGAGAAATAACTGGTTATGAACCTACCCATAGATACACATGGGTTGACCAACCAAAGTTGGGCTTGTGTGTAGTCTGTGTGGATTCGAGTACCCACTAAGGAATTAAAGTAATTTCTCGAATTGGAAGTTGAGGCTACCAGTTCGTAAAAATACTGAAAGAAACTTTAGACTAAAGTCCAAGTCTTTAGTATTAATAATTTATGTACTAATATAGGTCAGATTTTCCTTTATGCAGTTATGGCCACTACCCTTTCGCTCCGATCATTATTAGATAATGACAAGCTCATGGAACCTAATTTTGATAGTTGGTATCGAAAATTAAAAATCGTCCTTGAGCATGAGCGGATCCTTTATGTAGTAACGGATCCGACACCTGAGGAGCTAGCTCCGAATGCTAGAGGGGTGGTCTGAGGTACTTACCAGAAGTGGCTCAACGATCGCACCACCGTTCGGTGCATTATGCTAGTGGCAATGAATGATGAGTTCAGCCGTAGGTTCGAGAACACCCAACCACAGGAGATGCTTCAAATGTTGAACGACTCCTTTGGCACGCCTGACGACGTTGAAAGGCACAAAACTAGTTATGCCATTTTCAATGCTCGGATGAGGGATGGAGCCTCAGTCACTGATCATGTACTATACATGATCGAAATGATTGAGCGCCTAAGTAAACTGGGTTTTTCCCTGCACGAGCAGCTCGGTAAGGATGCGATCCTTAATTCTCTGCCCAAGTCCTTCCTTCCCTTTCTTACTCATTTTCAAATGATAAAGCCTGCAGTGAACTACCACGGCTTGTTGGGGTTGCTGCAGAACTTTGAGAAGGATCACCAGCTCCATAAGGAGTCGGTAAATATTGTGGGAGGGTCTTCTTCTGATCGTCGACCCTTTAAGAAAGGAAAGAAGAACAAGAAGAAGAAGAATAAGAAGGTGCAGCCGCATGCTGGGATTTCAGCACAGGGTTAGACCAAGAAGCACAAGCCCGACCAGAGCCAGGCGGAGTGCTTCTTTTGCAAGAAGCAGGGGCACTGGAAGAGGAACTGTCCTCTATACATTGCCTCATTGGACCCGAACAGGCCGAAGAAAAAGCAAGGTACTTATATGATAACACCTTGCAACTTTTCCATTTGTGATACTATTGCCTGGGTATTGGATACCAGAAGCCCTTATCATATTTGCAATTCGATGCAGGGTCTGCAGATCAGTAGGAGATTTGATGAAGGTGACAGATTCCTGAATGTTGGAGATGGAAGCAAAGTTTCAGTTCTAGCATTAGGAATCATAAACCTTGTAATCAATTCTTGAAATATAATTCTGAGTGAATGTCACTATTGTCCAAGCTTTTTATTAAATATTATTTCTGTAGGCCTTTTGGCCATGAACGGTTATTAATTTTTAATAAAAGAAAAAGTTTGCAATATCATTTTGAATGGTGTTACAATATTTGTTGGACAACTTAATAATGGAATTTACTTTCTATCACAACCTGTTAATGTGGTTCAAACCTCTGATAAACATCCTAGAATAGATAATATGTCAGAAGTCTACCTTTGGCACTGTAGGCTAGGTCATATCAATAAGAACAGGATAAACAGGTTGGCTCAAGAAGAAATTTTTGAAGTAGGTGATTGTGAATCACTTCCAACTTGTGAGTCCTGTCTTCTTGGTAAAATGACCAAGCCACCTTTTACTGGAAAAGGTGAGCGAGCCAGTGAACTCTTGGGTCTGGTACATTCTGATGTATGTGGACCCATGAGCTTAAGTGCAAGAGGTGGATATTTCTACTTCATAACATTTACAGACGACCTATCGAGATATGGGTATGTCTATTTAATGAAGCATAAGTCAGAGTCGTTTGAAATGTTCAAACTATTTCGAAATGAGGTAGAAAAATAAACTGCAAAGTGTATTAAAACTCTTCGATCTGATCGAGGAGGTGAATACCTTTCCAATGAGTTTCTGACATATCTTAGGAAGATTGGGATTCTCTCTCAATGGACTCCTCCTAGAACACCATAGCATAATGGTGTATCTGAAAGGAGGAATCGGACCTTGTTGGACATGGTTCGATCCATGATGGGGTTTGCTGGTCTGCCGATCTTCCTCTGGGGATATGTACTCGAATTGGCTTGTTACCTTCTAAATAGAGTTTCGAGAAAGTCTGTAACCAAAATACCATATGAGATATGGATAGGAGTAAGCTAGTACTCTCGCACCTTAGGGTTTGGGGGTGTCCGGCTTATGTTAAACATTTAATTATGGACAAGCTAGGACCTAGGTCTGACAAGTGTAATTTTATAGGATACCCAAAAGGGACCAAAGGGTATTACTTCTACCTAGCTGATGAGCAAAAGGTGTTTGTCAGCGTTAAGACAATCTTTTTAGAAAAAGAGTTCCTTGGTGAAGGGACTGTTGCCTCTAAGGTCGAACTTGACAAAATTCGACAGGTGAAAAAACTGACACAAGTTGCTGAGCCTGAACCGAATTTGATTAGATCAGATACGGAGCCCATTGTTCAAGCACCCTTAAGGCGATCTGGTAGAGTACCACATCAATCGGATAAATACTATGGTTTCTTGGTCCGGGACAACGATCCTATCGAACTTGATGAAAACGATGAGGATCCGATCACCTACATGGATGCAATGCAGAGACCCGACTCTAAGAAATGGCTAGAGGCCATGAAATCCGAAATGGAGTCCATGAAGGTCAACGATGTGTGGACATTGGTTGACCCACCTGAAGGAGTAAAACCCATAGGGTGAAGTGGGTCTTCAAGAGGAAGAGGAGCGCAGACGGAAAGATGGAAACCTATAAAGCCCGTCTGGTTGCCAAGGGATATCGTCAATGTTATGGTATAGACTATGACGAGATATTTTCTCCTGTGGCAATACTCAAATCCATTCGGATTATGCTTGCGATAGCTACCCATCTAGACTATAAAATCTGGTAGATGGATGTGAAGACAGCTTTCCTAAATGGAGAGCTAGACGAAGAGGTGTATATGATACAACCTGAAGGATTCACATCCACGATGAGTCTAAGGTGTGCAGGCTACAGAGGTCCATTTATGGACTTAAGAAGGCATCTTGGAGTTGGAACATAAGTTTTGATAGGACGATCAAGACGTATGGCTTCGTTAAGAACAGAGAAGAGCCCTGCATTTATAAGTGGGCTAATGGTCCAGTAGTAGTATTTCTTGTATTGTATGTGGATGACATTCTCTTAATCGAGAATGATGTCCCTGTATTATAAGGAATAAAGATTTGGCTGTCGTCACAATTCTCCATGAAGGATCTGGGAGAAGCTTCCTACATCCTAGGGATGAGGATCTATAGGGATAGATCTAAAAGACTGCTTGGCTTATCCCAGCCCACGTACATTGATACTATGCTGAAACGGTTCAGCATGGAGAATTTCAAGAAAGGCTATCTACTGATAGGCCATGGAATTTCTCTCTCGAAGAGGGATTGTCCGACAACACCTCAAGAGAGAGAACGTATGGGTAGAATTTTATATGCTTCGGCAGTGGGATCTATCATGTACGCCATGATATGTACATGACCAGATGTGGCATACTCACTAGGGGTAGTGAGTAGATACCAATCTGATCCAGGAGAGAATCACTGGAAGGTTGTTAAAACCATCCTGAAGTATTTAAGAAATACTAAGGACCAGTGGCTTGTTTATGGTGAATCGGACTTGAGACTTATAGGATTTACAAACTCTAGTTTCTAGTCTGATCATGATGACAGCAAAAGTGTGTTGGGATTTATTTTTACCCTTAATGGTGGGGCTATCTGTTGGAAGAGTTCCAAGCAACACACAGTGGCTGATTCAGTTTGCGAGGCAGAGTATGTCGCTGCATCAAATGCTGCCAAAGAAGCGGTGTGGCTGAGAAAATTCATCACTGAGCTCGGAGTAGCACCCACCCTTGTTGGTCTAGTTCTGCTCTATTGTGACAGCTCTGGAGCCATTGCTCAGGCGAAGGAACCCAAGGCACACTAGCGGATGAAGCATATTCTACGCCGCTACCATCTCATCCGAAAAATTTTGGATCTAGGTGACATCGATCTTCAGAAGATCGACGGAAAGGAGAACCTGGCTGACCCATTCACTAAAGCCATTGCGGTGAAGGAGTTCGACGACTACAAGTCAAGATGGGTATTAAATACTGCACCGATTGGCTTTAGGCCAAGTGGGAGATTGTTGGGTATAGTATCTCAAAGCCAATCGTCAGCCTGTTGATGGTTGTGCTCTTTGTGGTATTAATACATGAATTATAAATAAATAAAAGTTATTTTGGTATTTTTCATCATAAATTATCATCTTCTAATGAACTCCTGTGTTGTGGTGAAGTCCTTAGGACTATTTAGACTCGACAAAGGAGGATTTGTCATTTAGTCCTTAAACTTGTTCGCGACCAAATGATATGTTGTTACCAAGGACAATAATGTTTATTGAGCATAGGTCATTGTGTGCCATATAGGTTGGTTGTCCTCTTAACCAAGGAGTGTGGAGACACTGGTATGACATATAGGTGAGATATAAGGGTACATTTGCACCGAACATGACCGACTTCGAAGCTATTTCTGCTGTCAAGATTTGCTCCGATGGGATATGGGTATAAATATCCCTCCGACCTGAGACCATCACGGTGACTTGCAAGCAACTCACTGCACTTAGGCACTGGACTACCTGAATTTCTAATTCAGTGACGGAAGGTTGCTGGGTGTAGTCTAGTACTTGACTTATCGGTGCATATGTCAAGATGGGATTGACCACTCCAATTTAGGAGCTGTGTACGGTCATGTTTCAATTTAGCAAAACTTTGGCCAGGATAGTCCTAGTGAGGAGTCACCGGGCTGTTTTGAGTTGAGCACGATTCGGATGATCTAATCAGGGTTGATAGTTTAACCCTGAGTCATCCTAAACACAGAGGTCAAAAGGATGAATTATACAGTAACCATATTCACGTAGGTTCTGAATGTTGCGATTGCGACTATTCAACCTATCTAGTCATCGGATACCATTGCTAGATGGTCACTTCGATTAGTACAGGAATTGGTTCTTGTGCTACCGACTTAGGTTCGAACCTACGGGGTCACACACATTAGAGGTTCCTATTTGATCTGATGGCTGATGAAGACTCTTTCATGTTTGGGATTTTGTGATCGAGAATCAAGATTCTCTGATCACGAATTCCATACATTTTGGGTACCGGGGTTAAGAGTCTCACTGGTTTAGGACTCTTCGATCAGGGTTACATATCGATGAATTCTGATGTTCGATTACCCATCGGATTTGGACTCAATATTTATGAGAGGTTTAATTAGTGATTTGATTACTAATTAACTCAATTTGATTGAGTAATTATTTTTGGATCAAGTCCAATTGAATTGGATTCAGTTGGGTTTGACCCGATTAGGTTAAGAGTTGACCTAATCGTCGAGATGGTTTGGTCCCTGATATGATCAGGGGTTGGGCTTAATCAATTTCTGATTTGATTAAAATTTTATTGAGCCTAATTAAGTCTAATTTAGTTGGGTTTAAATTAGTCTAATTGGGCCTAACTTATTTGGTTCAATTAGGTTGGTTTAAATAATGAAACCACCTTGACCCATTCTCCCTGCGCCACCTCACTTCCACTGCGCCCATTTGAATTCACGAGAAGAAAGTTCTCATGAATTTTTTCTCACGTAAAGCCCTCCTTTCTCCCTACTTTAATGTGCCAAATGAGTGAATAAGGATAATTGGTTGGCCATTCAAATTCAAAATAAAGTTTGAATTTGAATGAGCAACCAATCTTAGCACCTTGACCTTATCCTCTTTTAATGCCCCATTTATTACACGAGAAAATATTTCTCATGAAATCACTCACGCACAAATTAAGCCATGCCCTCCTCTTCTCATGCCCTTAGTGGATAGGAATAAATTGGTTTTCATTTAAATTTAAAATTTGATTTGAATTCAAATGTGCAATTACTCATCTTTATCCTTTCACCTGGATAAGACGTTTGACATTGTTTTAAAAGGAGGAGAAGAGTGGGGCGTATGCAAAAAAAATTTTGGAGAGAAAAACTGGGCATGAGGAATCCTTGTGTGCAAGGTGAAGGTCTATATCCTTCCGAGAGAAAAAGAAAGAAAAGAAAGAAAAAGTGTGCGCAGGGTTTCAGTGAGTTCTTCAGGTTTTTAGCCTGGAGTTTGGGAAGTGAGAAGGTAAGCTACGAGTGTCGTGAGCCCACCAAATTTTAGAAAAATCTTCAACATCCTCTCAAACACGTTTGCTGATGATCTAGAGCATTCGAAGAATTGACAGACATCGATCGAAGGAGTTCGATCAGCATCGACCGTCGAAAGGGCTCTACAACGAGCTAGTACTCATGAGGAGTCGATCAGATTGGGAGCTTCATGTGGACGATCCGTAGAGGCCAGACACACTGTGTGTTTGCATCGCGATGATCAGACTCTTCCAACGGTGATCAGATTGTGGCGATCTACTACCCGTACAAAGGTATTGTGTTCTGAATACATTACAGTAAAGTGTTTACTGTTCAAATTTGAATTTCAAATTTAAATGCATGCATGCTATATATCATATTTAGATCCTAGTGTAGGATAAATTCATGTTAATTAATTAGATTAATTAATATTTTTTTACTATAAAATCATAATTTTGAAAAAGTTTTAAAATTACCATTTTATCCCTACACTGAATTTCCCCACACTATGAGCATTTTGATCAAGAGGATGAATTATATAAAAACTATATCCGTATGGGTTCTAAGGATGTTGCTCTACACATTCAACCTATCCGACCGTCAGGTACCATTGGTAGATGGTCACTTCGATTGGTACAAAAATTTATTTTTATACTATCAGCTTAGGTTCAAACCTATGAGGTCAAACACGTTAGAGTTCATGATCCGATCGGATGTTTGATCAATGATTAAGAATCATTCTAGGGTTAAACGATCAATATGATTGACATTTAACCTAGTGCAAGTGTTGTAGGAGGATCGATTAACAATTCGATTATTGTTTGGCTTAATTTGATTAAGTTAATGGGCTGAGATTAAGTCTAATTGAATATGATTTGATTAGATTTGGTTCGAGCTTGATTGGATCAAGTCCAATTGGTTTATTGGATAAGTCAAGTGCAAGAAAAAATTAATCCTAGTTCAATTAGGACTTGGGTCAACCTAATTTCTAATTCGATTGAAAAATTAAATCAGATTTAAATCTAATTTAATCTGATTAAATTAGGTTCTTAATTGGGTTAAGATCTATTTTAATTGGGTTGATTTAGTTTTAGATTGATTTGATTTGAGAAACCAAATTTGAACGAGTCATAGATTGAACCCTAGTAAGACTAGGATTCCACCTTGCGCCACCTTAGCCCCCCATGCCCACTCTCTCTTATTTTATGCGATAAAATCTTCTCTCTCAGGCCATTATGCATGCCCAAAGCTTTCTACTCTTTCTCTCTTACATGGAATGTGGTTGTGGACTAAGTCAAAGTAGGAATTAGTTTGGATTTCAAATTCTATGAAATAGAATTTTAGGAAACCAAAACTCTTTCCTTATAGCACTGATTTTATCTAATTTTTTTTTAGGACTTTCATAGTTTTTATTGCACATATTGTGCACCCTTTGCTGGTGGTCCATGGTAGGAAAAGAAGGAGAGGGTGTCCAAGAGTTGGGCATCACTTGTCTTGCCCTGTTTGAATTTTTTTTTGACTAGGTATTTGACCTAGACAAAGATTCTTCATATCTCATTATTTAAGATAAATTTCTTCTTGAGATTTTTGTGAATTAGAGAGCACTAAGAGACCTTTGAGGCATGTAAAAATCAAGGAGAAAGAGTGTTGGGGCGTAGAGATATAATAGATACAAAACTAAGTATCTGGGTTAGAGCCAAGAGAAGAAGAAGAGGGTCTTCTTCTAGGGTTGCTGAGTTCACCTCTTCCCTTCCTCTATCTGTGAGTTTTCTAAGAGTGTCTCATATTTAAAACTCTTTCTCCTACTTTTTATCTTTGGAAGAGTCCAAATCAAGAAGAAAGAGGCATCTGATCGATCATCGAAGAAGGATCAGCACAGTACTAGCATACTGTGCTGATTTTTTGGATCAGAACTTCTGATCATGATTCGTGGGCTCGTGTGGATGGCTCCTAGAGGCCAGATGTATGTGTGGCTTGCAACATCATCCTCAAGTTTGGATCAGCAAAGTTAGAATGTCTAACTTACAAGGTAATAGTCTAATCTATTATATTTTACATACATTAGATGTAGTATAAAAATATATTGATATGATCAACATGTAGTTCTTGCTCTTTATATTTTAATTTTTGATTTAATACCATGTAATATTTATGCAATAGGATCTTAGATGTAGGGATTCTCTAATTTTATAATATAAATTTTGATTTATTTTAGTCTTCCACTGCCTGATCTTGAAAAAATTTCAAGATCTAACCTTGAAATCCTAGATCTGGTTCCTTCAATTGGTATCAGAGCCTAAGTTGTTTATTACATGATTATTTATACATGCTTAGATTATTTATTAGATTAGATATAATTTATAATCTGATTGTTAAATCTAAAATTAAAATTTTTAGATCAATCACGAACTATAGGTTGTCCTGCTATAAGCTTTACCCCTTACAGTGCAAAGGTTGTCCTAGTTTGTATAGATCTATCTTTAATCATAAATTTGTTAGATGTGATCTAGATTAAATTTATAATTTATTAGATTTAAAAAATATTTAAATCTAAAATAAAATATCTTTGTTAATAATTTCTGCGTAAAGAACCATCATATATTTGTCTGAAAAATTTGCACAGTTTAAAGTTGAAATTATTTCAATTACATGAACCTGTTTAGATTAGATCTAAAGTAGTTTCATGCTTATTTCACTTGTATTTTGATTATGAATCAAACATGCAACTTGGTTGGTAGAATCATGTTGTAAAAATATTTTACAAATATAAAAATTATTTTTGAAAAGTCGAACCCCAACCCTCAGCCCAAAACTTAATTGAGAATTAAGAAGTTGTTTGATTAGGTTCTAGGATTGTGAATTGAAGAACCTAAGACACAAACCATAACACATTGGATTAATGGGTTAGTGGAAATTAGGTCCATTAATTGGGTTAGACCTAAGGTTAGATTAAAGATGGACTTAATTAGAGAATTGACTAAATCTAGTTAATTGTTGTCTTAGATTAGGTCAAGGATTCTCTAGATCAATTACAATAGTTGTAGTTGGTTAAGTCCATGTCTTTAACGAGAACTAAATGGACTTGATTCTTGGCTGAGCGATCTAGCACGAACTATTAGGTTGATCTAATTGAAACTAGTTAAACCAGTTGGTGTCTAAGGTAAACTAGATCGGTGGTTTTTAATTAGCCGCCCGCTTACCTGGCCATTTCTGATGGTGTCTAAGGCAAGCTTTGGCAGATCCTCCCACCGATCGAACTTACCTGACCTCTTGGTGAAATTATATTTTGATCAAATCACTTGACTATTCGAGCTGACCCATGTCAGCTAGGTAAATCAGTGTGACTGATTTAGGTGCTCCTAGACCAGCCCTTTTAATGGTCTCCCTTAAGCTGACTTGGTGAAGCCAGTAAGAGGATCATGATAAGTTGGTTCACCTGACCTTCTCCACTAAATCAATTAAATCTTCTAAAATTATTAGGTCCTTAAAATAAAATAGTTATGATGATAACTAGATCATAGCCTCCCATTAAGTGGATGATAATAGGTCCATCAGTTGGATAATCATTGGAGGCCTAAAGGCCTGGTGCTTATCGGTTGATGGAATTATCATTCATAATATGATTTCTTGACTGCATCTTTCTAAATGATGGTTAGATTAGCCAACCAAAGTTGGGCCTAATCATTCATTGGCTAGATGGGCCAAGTATGGTCATGTTAATGGTTGGACCTAACCAGACCTTTTCAGTGGAGGCCAAAGCCTACTGATTAGGGACTGGGGCAAAATTTAAATTACTAAAAATTATTTAAAAAAATAATTGGTTATGAACCTATCCTTAGATGTACATGGGTTGGCCAACCAAAGTTAGACTTGTGTGCAGTCTAAGTGGATTCTAGTACCCACTAAAGAATTAGGGTAATTCCTCGAATTAAAGGTAGAGACTACCAATTTGAATAAAATAGTGGGAGAAACTTTTTGATTAAAGTTCAAATTTTTAAGTTTAATGAATCAATTACTAATTAGGTTATGATTTTTTTTTGTGCAGATATGGCCACTTTCCTATCGCTTCGATCATTGTTGGACAATAAAAATTTGGTGGGATCCAACTTTGGTAGCTGGTACTGAAAGTTGAAGATAGTCCGGGAGCATGAACGGATCCTATATGTGATAACGGATCCTGCACTTGAGGAGCCAGCTGTCAATGCATATGGAACAGTCAGAGATACTTATCAGAAGTGGCTCAGTGATCGGACCACGATGCACTGCATCATACTGGCTGCCATGAGCAATGAGTTTAATCACAGATTTGACACGGCTCAGCCAAAGGACATGCTTCAAGTGTTGGAGGATACCTTTGGCACACTCGATGATGCAGAGAGGCACAAGACTAGTTGTGCCATCTTCAATGCCAAAATATGGGATGGAGCCTTTGTCATTGATCATGTATTGTACATGATAGAGCTGATGGAGCATTTGAGCAAGCTCGGCTTTCTCTTGCATGAGCAGCTTGGGAAAGATACAATACTGAACTTGCTGTCCAAGTCTTATATCCCATTCCTCACTCATTATAGAATGACAAAGCCTGAAGTAAACTACCACGGGTTATTGGGATTGCTTCAGAACTTTGAGAAGGATCACCAACTCCACAAGGAGTCGGTGAACATAGTGGGAGGTTCATCTTCTGATTCTCGACCCTTTGAGAATAGGAAGAAGAATAAAAAAAAGAAAGTGAAGAAGGTGCAAGTTCAGGCTGGGACATCAGTGCAGGGCCAGACCAGAAAGATCAAGCCCAATAAGAGTCAAACTGAATGCTTCTTTTGCAAGAAGCGGGGGCATTGGAAGAGGAACTGTCCTCAGTACATTGCCTCCCTGGACCCGAGCAGGCAGAGAAAGAAGCAAACTGTTGCTGGGCAAGGTATTTATATGATAACTCCTTGCAATTTCTCTATTTATGATATAACTGACTGGGTATTGGATATCGATAGCCCTTACCATATTTGCAATTCATTACAAGGGTTGCAGGTCAGTAGGAGATTCGAGCAAGGCGAGAGATTCCTAAACGTTGGAGATGGAAGACCAGTTCCAGTTCTAGTATTAGAAATCTTGAAACTTGTATTTGAGTCCCATACCATTGTTCTTAATGATTATCATTTCTGTCCTAGTTTCTTTTTAAATGTTATTTCTGTTGGCCTTTTGCCAAAAATAATTATGAAATTTCAATAAAGAAACAAGTTTGTAATATCATTATGAATGGTGTTACTATTTTTTGTGAACATTTGAATAATGATGTGTATATGTTATCACAACCTATTAATGTAGTCTATTCTCCTGGCAAGCACCCTAGATCAGATAGTGTATTAGATAGCTACTTATGGCACTGTAGGCTAGGTCATATAAATAAGTATAGGATAAACAAGTTGACTCAAGAGGGAATCCTCGAAGTCAGTGATTGTGAATCACTTCCAACCTGTGAGTCCTGTCTTCTTGGTAAAATGACCAAGTCACCTTATATTGGAAAAGGTGAGAGAGCTACTGAGCTCTTGGGTCTAGTACATACTGATGTATGCGGGCCCATGAGCACAAGTGCTAGAGGTGGATATTTCTACTTCATCACTTTCATGGATGATCTATCCAGATATGGATATGTCTATCTGATGAAACATAAGTCGGATTCATTTGAAATATTCAAATGATTCTGAAGTAAAATAGAAAAACAAACTAGGAAGAGTATTAAAACTCTTTGATCTGATCGAGGAGGGGAATACCTTTCTGGTAAGTTTCTCACATATCTAGAAGAGAAAGAAATTCTCTCCCAATAGTCTCCTCCAGAAACACCACAACATAATGGTGTGTCTAAAAGGAGAAATCGGACTCTGTTAGATATGGTCCGATCCATAATGTATTTTGCCAGCTTGCCGATATCCTTCTGGGGATATACATTCGAATTAACCTGTTATCTGTTAAATAAGATTCTAAGTAAGTCTGTAATTAAGACTCCAAATGAGATATAGACAGGGCGTAAGCCAGCATTTTCGCACCGTAGGGTCTGGGGGTGTCCAGCCTATGTCAAATGGTTAGTTACAGATAAACTTGGATCTAGGTCTGACAAATGCACATTCATAGGGTATCCCAAAGAGATCAAAGGATACTTTTTCTATCATGCTGATGAACAAAAAATGTTCGTCAGCCTTAAGGCAACTTTTTTAGAAAAGAAGTTCCTTGGCAAAGGAGCCGTTGCCTCTAAAGTTGAACTTGATGAAGTTCAATAGGTAGAAGGCCCGACACTAATAGCTGAACTTGAGTTAGATTTGATTAGATCAGATTCGAAACCCAATGTACCTGCATTATTAAGGCAATCCAGTAGAGTATCGCATCAGCCGGACAGATACTATGATTTTTTGATCCGAGATGGTGATCCCATCGAACTCGATGAGAACGATAAAGATTCGATCACCTATATGGATGTAATGCAGAGACTTGATTTTGAGAAATAGCTTGAAGCCATGAAATTCGAAATGGAGTCCATGAAGGTCAACAATGTATGGACATTGGTTGATCCACCTGAAGGGGTTAAACCCATTAGGTGTAAATGGGTCTTCAAAAGGAAGAGGGGCGCAGATGGAAAGGTGGAGACCTATAAAGTCCATTTGGTTGCCAAGGAGTATCATCAACATTATGATATTGACTATAACGAGACGTTCTCCCTTGTGGCAATGCTCAAATCTATTCGGATAGTGCTTGCAATAGCTGCCCATCTGGATTATAAGATCTGGCAGATGGATGTAAAGACAGCTTTCCTGAATGGAGAGCTGATCGAAGAGGTGTATATGATACAACCTGAGGGGTTTACATCCACAGATGAGTCCAAGGTGTGCAAGCTTTAGAGATCCATTTATGGATTGAAGCAAGCTTCTCGAAGTTGGAACATGCATTTTGATAAGGTGATCAAAATGTATGGCTTCATTAAGAATGGAGAAGAGCCCTGCATCTATAAATGGGCAAATAGTCTAGTTGTGGTATTCCTTATCTTGTACATGGATGACATTCTCTTAATCGAAAATGACATCCCCGCACTATAGGGAATAAAAGTTTGGTTGTCATCGCAGTTCTCCATGCAGGACTTGGATGAAGCATCCTACATTCTAGGGAGGAAGATCTATAAGGATAGATCTAAAAGGATGCTTGTGGTATCCCAATCCATGTACATAGACACTGTGCTGAAGAGGTTCAGTATGGAGAATTTCAAGAAGGGCTATCTACCGATAGGCTATAGAATTTCTCTCTCTAAGAAGGATTGTCTGACAACTCCTGAAGAGAGAGAGCGTATGAGTAGAGTCCCATATGCTTCGATCGTGGGATCTATCATATACGCTATGACATGTACAAGGCCAGATATGGCATACTCACTAGGAGTAATGAGTAGATACCAATCTAATCCTAAAGAAAATTACTAAAAAGTGGTTAAAGCCATCCTTAAGTATTTGAGAAATACTAAAGACCAATGGTTGGTTTATGACGAGTCAGATCTGAAACTTGTGGGGTTCACAGACTCCAGCTTTCCATCTGACCATGATGATAGCAGAAGCGTGTCGGGTTATATCTTTACTCTGAATGGTGGAGCCATCTGCTGAAAGAGTTTCAAGTAGCATACTGTGGCAGACTCTGTTTGTGAGGTGGAGTACATCGCAACATCGGATGTCGCAAAGAAAGTTGTGTGGCTGAAGAAATTCATAATCGAGCTCGAAGTAGCACCCTTTCTCGATGGTTCGATCCTGCTCTACTGCGACAGCACTGGTGCCATTGCTCAAGCGAAGGAACCCAAAGCACACCAGCGGACGAAGCACATTTTACATCGCTTTCACTTGATTTGGGAGATCGTGGATCGAGGCGACGTCGATCTTCAGAAGATCGACGAAAAGGAGAACCTGACTGACCCCTTCACTAAAGCTCGGGCGATAAAGGAGTTCGACAACCACAAGTCAAAGATGGGTATTAGATACTGTGCCGAGTGGCTTTAGGACAAGTGAGAGTTGTTGAAAAATATATCCCAAAAGCCAATCATTAACCTGTTGACGGTTGAGCAACCTTGTATTGTAATTGATTTGTTAATAAATAAAATATATTTTTGGCATTTTCATCACAAGTTTTCATCTTCTAATGAACTTCGTTGTTGTGATGAAGTTCTTAGGACTATTTAGGTTCGATAAAGAGAAGATTTATCGATTAGTCCTTAAAATTATTCACGACCAAATGATAGGCTGTTAATAAAGACAACAGCTTCTATCGAGCATAGGTCGCTGTAGGCCATATGGGTTGGTTGTCTTCTTAATCAAGGAGTGTGGAGACACTGGTATGGTATATAGATGAGATATAAAGGTACATCATCATTGAACGTGACCAACTTCTGAGCATTCAGCTGTCAAGAATGTCTCTGATGGGATATAGGTATAAGTGTCACTTAGACCTGAGATCGCCTCAATGACTTACAAGCAACTCACTATGCATTGGTACTGGACTAACTGAATTTCTAATTCAGTGATGGGAGATTTTTGGATACAGTCAAGTACTTGTGAAGTCAAAGTGTGATCAAGATGGGATTGACCACTCCAAGAGTTGGAGAAGAATGAGTCGCTGTATTTCAATTTAGCAAAATCTTGGCCAGGATAATCCATCAGATGGATTTGATATTTTAAAAAATCATGTGGACAACCTGATCAGAGTTGACAGTTGAACTCTGAGGTGTCCTATGAGCATTTTGGTCAATGGGATGAATTATATGAAAACTATATCCGCATGGGTTCTAAGGATGTTGTTCTACACATTCGACCATTCGACCGTCGGATATCATTGCTAGATGGTCACTTCGATTGGTATAAAATTTTTTTTCTATGCTATCAGCTTAGGTTTGGACCTATGAGATCACACATATTAGAGTTCATAATTCAATTAGATGGTTGATCAACAATTAAGAATCGTTCTAGGGTTAAACGATCAATACGATTAACATTTAACCAAGTGCAAGTATTACAGCAGGATCGATTAGCAATGCGATTGCTAATTTATTTAATTTGATTAAGTCAATGGGCTGAGATTAAGTCTAATTGAATATGATTTAATTATATTTTATTTGGGTTTGATTGGATCAAGACCAATTGATTTATTGGATAAGTCAAGTGCAAAGAAAAACTAATCCTAGTTCAATTAGGACTTGGGTCGACCTAATTTCTAATTTGATTAAAAAATTAAATCAGATTTAAATCTAATTTAATTTAATTAAATTAAGTTCTTAATTGGGTTAAGACCTATGTTAGTTGGGTTGATTTGGTTTTGGTTTGATTTGGTTTGAGAAACCAAATTTAAACAAGTCATAGATTGAACCCTAGTAAGACTAGGATTCCACCTTGCACTACCTTAGCCACCCACGCCCACTCTCTCTTATTTTGTGCAACAAAATCTTCTCTCCCAGGCCTTCATGCATGTCCAAAGCTTTCCACTCTTTTTCTCTTACATGGAATATGGTTGTGGACCAAGTCAAAGTAGGAATTAGTTTGGATTTCAAATTCTATGAGATAGAATTTTAGGAAACCAAATCTCTTTCTTTATGGCATTGATTTTAATCAGATTTTTTTAAAAATTTTCATAGTTTTTATGGAACATATTGTGTGCCCTTTGCTGGTGGTCCATGGTAGAAAAACAAGGAGGGGGCGCCCAAGAGTTGGGCACCACTTGTCTTGCCCTGTTTGGATTTTTTTTGACTAAGTATTTGACTTAGATGAGGATTCTTCATATCTCATTATTTAAGATAAATTTTTTCTTGAAATTTTTATGGATTATAGAGAATTAAGAGACCTTTGGGGTGTGTGAAAATCAAGGAGAAAGAGTGTTGGGGTATGGAGATATAATAAACACAAAACTAAGTATTTGGGTTAGAGCAAAGAGAGGAAGAAAAGGATATTCTTCTACGATTGCTGAGTTCATCTCTTTTCTTCCTCCATCTGTGAGTTTTCTAAGATTGTCTCATATCTAAAACTCTTTCTCCTACTTTTTATCCTTGAAAGAATCCAAATCAAGAAGAAGGAGGTATTTGATCGACCATCAAAGAAGGATCAGCACAATACTAGCATACTGTGCTGATTTTCTAGACCAGGACTTCTGATCGTGATTTGTGGGCTCGTGTGGATGACTCCTAGAGGTCGGATACATGTGTAGCTCACAACATCATCCTCAAGCCTAGATCAGTAAAGTTAGAACATCTAACTTGCAAGGTAATAGATCTGATCTATTATATTTTATATACATTAGATGTAGTATAGAAACATGTTGATATGATCAACATGTAGTTCTTGCTCTTTATATTTTAATTTTTAATTTAATATCATGTAATAATCATGTAATAAGATCTTAGATCTAGAGATTCTCTAATTTTATAAGATAAATTTTGATTTATTTTAGTCTTCCACTGCCTGATCTTGAAAAAATTTCAAGATCTAACCCTGAAACCCTAGATCTGGTTCCTTTATGATGAACATCTTTTGTTCATCAGCAAAGTAGAAGTAATACCCTTTATTCTCTTTCGAATACCCAATAAATAAATATTTGTCAGATCTAGGTCTGAGCTTATCTATTTTCAAATATTTGGTATAAACTGGAAACCCCCAAACTCTAAGGTAAGAGAGTACTAGCTTACGTTCTATCCACATCTCTTATGGTGTTTTATTTGCAGACTTACTTGAAATTTTATTAAGTATATAATAAGCTAACTCGAGTGTATATCTCCAAAAGAAGATCAACGGACTTACAATGCCCATCATGGATTGAACCATGTCTAACAAAGTTCGATTTCTCATTTCTGACACTCCATTATGTTGTGGTATCCTAGGAGGAATCCATTGAGAGAAAATCTTATTCTCTTCTAGATATATCAAAAACTCATTGGTGAGATATTCACCTCCTCAATCTAACTGAAGAGTTTTAATACTCTTCCTAATTTATTTCTCCACCTCATTACGGAATCATTTGAATATTTTAAATAATTCAGACTTATGCTTCATAAGATAGATGTACCCATATCTAGATAGATCATCAATGAATGTAATGTAGTAATATCCACCTCTGGCACTAATGTAGTAATATCCACATACATAACTATGTACAAGACTTAGAACTTCATTGGCTCTTTTACCCTTTTTCATAAAAAGTGTCTTAGTCATCTTCTCAAGTAGATAAGATTCACAAGTCAGCAATGATTCACAATCATTGACTTCAAAGATTTTTTTGTGAATCAACCTATTTATCCTATTCTTGTTAATATGACCTAGCCTACAATGCCAAAGATAGCCATTGAAGATATTATCTAATCCAAGGCATTTATTCGATGTATACATTATACTAACAAGCTGTGATAAAGTATAAATGCTATTATTCATTTGTCCATTCTGTTGGGAATAGTGTCCCAAAGCCAATCGTCAGCCTGTTGACGGTTGTGCTCTTTTTTGTATTAGTATATAAATTATAAATAAATAAAAATTATTTTGATATTTTTCATCATAAATTGTTTCATCTTCTAATGAACTCCTGTGTTGTGGTGAAGTCCTAGGACTATTTAGACTCGACAAAGGAGGATTTGTCGTTTAGTCCTTAAACCTGTTCGCGACCAAATGATACGTTGTTACCAAAGACAACAACATTTATCAAGCATAGGTCGTTGTGTGCCATATGGGTTGGTTATCCTCTTAACCAAGGAGTGTGGAGACACTGGTATGGCATACAGATGAGATGTAAGGGTACATCTACACTGAATGTGACCGACTCCGGAGCTATTTCTGCTGTCAAGATTTGCTTTAATGGGATATGGGTATAACTGTTCCTCCGACCTGAGATCGCCACGGTGACTTGCAAGCAACTCACTGCACTTAGGCACTGGACTAACTGAATTTCTAATTCAGTGACGAAAGGATGCTGGGTGTAGTCAAGTACTTGACTTGTCGGTGCATGTGTTAAGAAGGGATTGATCACTCCAGTTCAGGAGCTGTGTATAGTCATGTTTAAATTTAGCAAAACCTTGGCTATGGTAGTCCTAGTGAGGAGTCACAGGACTGTTTGAGTTAAGGACGATTCGGATGATCTAATCAAGGTTGACAGTTTAATCCTGAGTCATCCTAAACACAGGGGTCAAAAGGGATGAATTATACAGTAACCATATTCACGTAGATTTTGAGTGTTGCGATTGTGACTATTTGATCTATCCGGATGTCGGGTACCATTGCTAGATGGTCACTTTGATTAGTACAGGAATTGGTTCCTGTGCTACCGACTTAGGTTCGAACCTGCGGGGTCACACACATTAGAGGTTCCTATCTGATCTGATGGCTGGTGAAGAGTCTTACGTGTCTAGGATTCTATGATCGAGAATCAGGATTCTCTGATCATGAGTTCCACACATTTTGGGTACCGGGGTCAAGAGTCCCATTGGTTTGGGACTTTTCGATCAGGATTTCATATCGATGAATTCTGATGTCTGATTGCCCATCGAATTTGGACTCAGTATTTATGAGAAGTTTAATTAGTGATTTGATCACTAATTAACTCAATTTGATTAAATAATTATTTTTGGATCAAATCCAATTGAATTGAATTCAGTTGAGTTTGACCCGATTAGGTTAAGAGTTGACCTAATCATCGAGATGGTTTGGTCCCTGATTTGATCAGGGGTGGGCTTAGTCAATTTCTGATTTGATTAGAATTTTATTGAGACTAATTAAGTTTAATTAAGTTAGGTTTAAATTAGTCTAATTAGGCCTAGCTTATTTTAATTAAATTGGTTCAATTAGGTTAGTTTAAAATGAGAAACCACCTTAACCCAAACTCCCTGCGCCACCTCACTTCTTTTGTGCCCATTTGAATTCACAAGAAGGAACTTCTCATGAATTTTCTCCCATGCAAAGGCCATCCCACGCCCATCCTTTCTGTACCAAATGGATAGATAAAGATGATTGGTTGGCCATTCAAATTCAAATGAAGTTTGAATTTGAATGGGCAACCAACCAACACCATGCACCCCCTCTTATCTTGTGTGCCACTTTATTTACACGAGAAAGAGTTTCTCGTGTAAACTCTCCAAGCACAAATAAACCCACACCCCTTCTCTTCTCACACCCAAGTGGATAGGGATGAGTTGGTTTGCATTTAAATTCAAATTCGATTTGAATTCAAATGTGCAACCACTTATCTTTATCCTCTCATGCGGATAAGACACATCTTGTGTTGTTTTAAAAAGAGGAGAAAGGTGGGGCGTGTGTAAGAGAATTTTTTGGAGAGAAAGCCTGGGGTGTGAGGAAGCCTTGTGCCTAAGGTGAAGGTCCAAAACCTTTCGAGAGAAAAAGAAAGAAAAGAAAGAAAAGTGGGCGCAGGATTTTTAGTGAGTTCCCTAGGATTTCAGCCTGGGGTTCAGGAAGTAAGAAGATGAGCTACGAGTGTTGTGAGCCCACCAAGTTTCAGAGAGAGCTTCATCAACCTCTCAAGCATACTTGCTGATGATCTGGAGCATCCGAAGAGTCGACAGACATCGATCGAAGGAGTTCGATCAGCATTGGCCGTCGAAAGGACTCTACAACGAGCTAGCACTCGTGAGGAGCCGATCAGATCGGGAGCTTCGTGTGGATGATCCGCAGAGGTCAGATATACTGTGTGGCTATATTACGATGATCAGATCCTCCCAACATGGATCAGATTACGGTGATCGACTACCCGCACAAAGGTATTGTGTTTTGAACACAGAACAGTAAATTGTTTACTGTTCAAATTTGAATTTCAAATTTAAATGCATGCATTCTATATATCATATTTAGATCCTAGTGTAGGGTAAACATATGTTAATTAGTTAGATTAATTAATAATTTTTACTGTAAAATAGTAATTTTGAAAAAGTTTTAAAATTATCATTTTACCCCTGCACTAAAATTTCACTTCAAATGGTATCAGAGCGGGTTCTAAAATATGATATATATATATATATTTGCATGCATAGATTAAGTTATAATCTAAAAGTTTAAATTTAAAATTTGAAATTCAAAATTTAAAATTTGAATTTTGAAAGTTGTTCGAAATTCAAAATTCAAAAAATTTGAAATTCAAAATTTAAAATTTGAATTTTAAAATTTGAAATTCAAAATTAAAAATTCAAAAATTTGAAATTCAAAATTTGAAATTTGGTTGAAATTTCAAATTTAAAATTCAAAATTTAAAATTTAAATTTTGAAATTTAAAAATTTGAAATTTGAAATTTATTTAAAATTTGAAATTCAAATTTTAAAATTTGAAATTTAAATTTTAAAATTGGTATATTTAGATATACTTGATCTAAGTAGCAAGTAATCTAATTGGGTTGGTTGCCATGGCCGTCCGGTCATAGGAGAAAAGTAGGGTTTAAAGGCCCTCTCCTCCCATTCGATGGGGTCTCCTATGGCGATAGGGATGCCGCTGCAATTATATCCCATGTAGATGAAGCAGCGAAAGGACTTAGTTGTAAAGGTTCAATTGTAAAATTTATCATGAATGTGCTAGATTAGATCTAAAGGAATATTCATGATTTATTTTGATTGAGTTATTTTCTGTTATATAATTAGCAATAGGATTGCTATTTATGAAATGTGCTGATCTATTTGTGAAATAAGTCAACATATTTGATGAATAAAAAATAAAATCTTTCAAATTTAAAAATTATTTTCAAAATACCAAACCTTGATCCATCAGCCCAAATACTTAATTAAAAGAATTAAGTGTTGTCAAGTTGGTCTAGAATTGTGAATTAAGACCTAAGACAATTGTATAAACTTGTGGGTCAATGGGTTAGATAGATTAGATTCATAATTGGGTTAGACCTAAGGTTAGCTTAATGAAATTGACTAAATTAGAGTAATTGATCAAATCTAATCAAAAGTTGAATTAGATTAGGTCAAGGACACTCTAGACTCAACTCCAATAGTTGTAGTTGAATGGGTCCATGTCTTTAACTAGACCAAGATGGACTTAATTCATGGCTACATGGTGGAACCCTATTTACTAAGTTGATCAAATTAAAACTAATGAACCGATTGGTGTCTAAGGTAAGTTCGGCAGTTTGACCAGTGGTTCTTAAGTGGGAGCTACTCGCATTGATTCGATCTCTGATGAGTTAATGGCTTATCCCCACCACTGATCTCACTTACCTGACCAACCTGATGAGTTAGGTTTGGATTAGATCACTTGGTGATTAGGGCTCACCCATATCATTAGGTAAATCAGTGTGACTGATTTAGGTGCTCCTAATACCAGCTTTAATCAAATCCTTTATAATCTGACTTGGTGAAGTCAGTGGGAGGATTGAAATTGGCTGGTTAATTTCTTCTCTTCTATCCTTTAATAAAATCCTCAAAAATTATTAGGTCCTAAAAATGATTAAGTTATAGTGATAACTAAGTCATAGCCTCCCATTAAGTGAGTGATAATGAGTCCATTAGTTTAATAATCATTGGAGGCCCAAAGGCCTGGTGCTTATTGACTAATGAAATTATCATTCATAATATGATAATTTGGTTTGAGTCTTTCTAATGGTGGTCAGGTTGGCCGGCCAAAGTCGAACCTGATCAGTTATTGGTCTGAATCACCAAATCAAGTCATGTTAATGGTTGGACCTAACCAGATCTTTTCAGTGGAGGCCAAAGCCTACTGATTAGGTTCTGGGGCAAAATTGATTACTAGAAGTTGTTTAGAGAAACAGCTCGTTATGAACCTACCCATAGATGCACATGGGTTGACCAACCAAAGTTGGGCTCGTGTGTAGTCTGTGTGGATTCTAGTACCCACTAAGGAATTAAAGTAACTCCTCGAATTGGAGGTTGAGGCTACCAATTCGTAAAAATGTTGGGAGAAACTTTAGACTAAAGTCCAAGTCTTTAGTATTGTTGGTGCAAAAATCCGCTTGCGCCGGAGAAGCTGGAGTCGCGGAAGTCGCGGTCGCCGTCGGGACCTGCAAAGGAAGTCTAAACTGGAGGTGGGGTTGCTCCGGCAAGACTCTCCGACGCTCAAGTCAGTTCTCTGCCTCAACAAGAATGGAGTGCTCGAACGGAGAATTTAGCAGAGTTTTTAGATGAAAGATGAAAGCTTATCGAATAACGTATCTGGAGCCTCCTTTTATAGGCGGAGGGGGCAGTAGCCTGATAGCGACATCTGTAACCGTCTGGCAGTGGGCTGCCCAGGGTCAGGCGGAGTTTGCTGCGAAGAGT